>NC_087262.1:23277500-23385000 GCF_037042905.1 Lytechinus pictus
TGTTTGCATTTCATGGGTAGTCTTTCATGTCTTTCATTCATTCAGGTTCTGTTGTATTTTTCGGATTGGGTAAAAGTGTATGGATAGAAGGTTATATTTTACTTTACTCACTTTAAATGTCAGAGGTCTAAGAGACAAGGCTAAAAGAAAAAACATTTTTGAATTTTGCAAAAATAAAGGGAGTAATATTGTGTTTTTACAGGAAACCTATAGTACGGAAGAGGTTGAAGAGAAGTGGAAATTAGAGTGGAATGGGCCTATATTGTTTAGTCATGGAACGAACCATAGTAGAGGTGTTTCAGTTCTCATTTCTCCAAATTTAAATATAAAAATGGATAATGTTATTTTTGATGAAAATGGAAGATACGTCGTTATGAAGTTTGAATTTCAACAATCTAAAATAATTTTAGTTAATTGTTATTTCCCCACAAGAGATAAGGAGAAGATGCAAATTGAATTTTTAGAGGAACTAGATAAATGTATTTCAAAGCTTTACAGCTCTGAAGAAATGATAATTATTGGGGGAGATTTTAATACAATAATGAATGGAGATTTGGATTATTTAGGTCCAAGAATCTTTTATAAAAACAGATTTAACAAGAAATTTGATGGATTTTTAGATAGATTCGGTTTAGAAGATATATGGAGGAGGATGAATCCTGAAAAGAAACAATTTACATTCAGGCAAAAATGTCCTATTATGCAAAGTCGATTGGATTATTGGTTCGGGTCCTCTGCTTTTCAGCATTTAGTTAATGGTTGTGATATTGTAACATCAATCACGCCAGATCATTCGGGCGTTCTGCTTCAATTAACAAGCAGTGTAGACAAGCCACACTTAGGCAATTCATATTGGAAGTTCAACAATAGTCTGTGCGCAGATCAGGAATTCGTGAATTTATTCAAAGATAAAATAGTTGAATTAAAAAAAGAATGGCTCCCGAAAATAGAAGATAAATTATTGTTGTGGGATTTTTTAAAAATGAAAATGAGGGAGATTATTAATAAGTACACAAAGAAAAAAGCAAAGCTTAGGAAACATGAAATTGAAAAATTAGAGGAAGATATAAGAAGTTTGGAAATCCACCTATCGACTCAGCCTTCGAGGAAAATACTTGATGAAATGGAGGAGAAAAAGTCTAAATTGAACAGATTGTTTGATTATAGCCGACAAGGTGTAAAAATCCGATCAAGAGCTTTTTGGTTTGAGGAAGGAGAACAAAAAACACAATATTTTGAACAGTTATTAAAATCAAACAAACGGAAAAGTGTAATAAAAGAAATATATGATCAAGGTGAACAGACTATAAAAGATAGGAGTGAAATATTGAAGAAGATAAAGTCATTTTACGAAAAATTATATTCATTGAATGAAGTGATTGTAAATGAAAACTCTTTTTTCCTGAAGGATATTCCTAAATTATCCAAAGAAAGTCGAGATATTTGTGAAGGTAAAATTACTATTCAGGATTGTTTAAGTGTTTTGAAAGAAATGAAATTTAATAAAACCCCTGGAAACGACGGTTTTACTGTTGAATTTTATTACACCTTTTGGAATTTATTGGGGGGATTTTTGGTGGAAGTGTTAAATGAAGTGTATAATAGGGGATTATTAGCAACTTCACAAAGGCAGGGAGTGATTACACTATTAGAAAAGGAAGGCAAAAACCCTTTATACATTCAAAACTATAGACCAATCACGCTTTTAAATGTTGATTACAAGATCTTATCAAAGGTACTAGCAAAAAGATTGAAAAAGGTTCTGAATGAGATAATTCATATTGATCAAATAGGGTATGTTGAAAATAGGAACATTGGAGATGGTGTGAGATTAATCGATGATATTTTATTTCAGTCCTCTTTTGGAAATATTGGATATTTGATTACGGTGGACTTTGAAAAGGCTTTTGATTCTGTTTCCCATGATTTTCTTTTTCAGACTCTTAAATTATTTGGATTTGGCCAGTCTTTCTGTTCTTGGGTTCGTGTTTTATATACAGATATAACTAGTTGTATTATGAATGGAGGTTATTCCACTGGTTATTTTGATATAAAACGAGGGGTAAGACAGGGGGACCCCATTTCTCCTTATCTGTTTTTGCTCTGTATAGAAACACTAGCTTTGGCAATAAGAAGAGACGCTCTAGTTGAAGGAATTCAGTTTGGATCTCATGAAATTAAGCAAATATTGTATGCCGATGATATCACTCTGTTTGTTAAAAATAGCAATTCTGTTAAACGGCTTAAATATCTTTTGGAAGAATTCGAAAAAGTGAGCGGTCTGAAGATAAACAAAGGGAAAACAAACTTTTTTTGGATGGGAAAAGATCAAGACAGACCTCAAACTCCGCTATTTGGAAATTTGGTTCAGCAAATTAAAATCCTAGGCGTTTATTTCTCTCTAAATGTAATAATAAAAGAAGATCTAAACTTCAAAGAGATACTAAGCAAAATAAAAAGACTTTTGGGATGGTGGAAACAAAGGGATCTAACCCTAATGGGTAAAATACAATTGTTGAAAAGTTATGCATTATCAAAATTAAATTACGTCTCGTCACTTTTAGTTGTTCCTAAGTGGTTGTTCGTTGAGGTGGAACGGATCACTTTTGAGTTTTTATGGTCAGGTAAAGACCGTATAAAGAGAAACATTATGTATCAGGATTACTCACACGGTGGGTTAAGAATGATGAATTTTAAGTTGTTCATAAAGGCCCAACGTCTAATGTGGCTGAAACGTCTATTATACGGGGAACGCAATGCTGGGTGGAAATTGTATTTTGATTTCTGTTTTAGATCACTCGGTGGGAGACTGTTATTTCTATGCGATTTTGATATTTGTAAATTAACACAGACAATGCCACAATTTTATTCTGAAATGCTGAAGGCTTGGCAAGATATGAGAAAATATAGATATACAAAAGAGGAAGTAAACCCGATTATATTTAATAATAAGAATGTATGTGTAAGAGGTAAAATGATTTTTGATATTGATCTTTATAATAAAGGAATATACACTGTAGATCATATTTTTGATAACGGGGTTGTGAGACCTGTGGCTTATTTTCAAAATCTTGGGGTAACCGCAGATGAACTGCTCCACATTATTGTTATAGTACATGCTATTCCAATTACTTGGAAAAATGCCTATAGCTCTATTAAATTTATAAAGATTGACGATGAGAACTTCAATGTTAATTTGAATATCAGTAAGCTGGAAACTACTTTTGAGGTGATTAAATCAAAAATGATTTATAGTTGTTTTGTTGAAAATTTACGGGAAACTTATAATTTAACATTGAAAGATAAAAACATTAATTTGAATTTTACAGATGTTGAAATGTGTAATAGGCTTGCCCAAACCAGGAGCATAACTTTGATTAGGAAACAAAGAGAATTCCAGTTCTTACTTTTACACGGGGCGATTTATACCAAAGAACAGTTATTGAGATTTGGGTATGTTAAAGACAGTTTATGCTCTTTTTGTGGCAGAGAAACCGAATCATACATTCATATTTTTCTAAATTGTCCCAAGGTAAAACCTTTATGGGAATTTTTCATTAAATATTTCTGTATGTCTGAATTAAGAGATTTAGATTGGAGAGATATACATTTGGGATTATCTGGAAGTACGAATAGAAATAATTGTGTAAACTGTATAATCTTTTTCATCAAATATGCCATTTTCCAATCCAGAACTAATGGTCAGGTTCCTTCCTGCCATAAAATACAAAAATATATTGCGGAACGTAGGGAGGAAGAAAAATGCTTAGCTATAAAATCGGGCAAATTGAGTTTGCATGTAAAGAAATGGGAAGAACTGAAGGTGAATGAGGCAGTGAATGCAAACAGGTGTGAAGCGTATGCTGGTGCTGTGAGTATGTAATGGTATGTCCGCGTGTGAATGCGAGTGTGCAATGGTATATGTCCGCGTGTGAATGTGAGTGCTTGCTGCCAGGGATGGGGGGGGGGGGGTTCCTATCTCCATGGTTAGCAAAATATATGTTTGAGTAGATCCAAAAAGAAAGAATATTTTGTTTGGGGTGTGGAAAAGGTTTGTTTGTTTTATTTTGTTGATGTTGTGTTTTGTTTTGTTTTCGTGTGTGCTTTATATACAAAATCTTTATTCAGATTATTGTATACTTTCTAAGAATAAACATAGAGACTTTTTTTTTCTGTATTGTCTTACAAAAGTTGGAGGAATGAATATACATGTATAAGTACTTTTTTTTTTATTATGGGATAACCTCTTCACTTAAAAAAGTCTGTACTTTTGATTTTTCATCATACAATACGATATTATTATACAGTAAATACATGTGAAATTACGAGGTTTTTGTTATTGGTATTATGGGTTATGATAATATTTGTTCGAAAAATTTATATCAAGATGTATATTATTTCATATGTTATATTGCTGTATAAGTGTACTTCACTTTAATTTTGCATACTGTGTATTTGATTTATTACCCTTGTACATGAAAAATGTAATAGTATCTGAATAAAGGCTAAAAAAGCAAGAAAAAAAAAAAAAAAAAAGTGTGCGGGTGTGTGCGTGTCGAAGTAGTAGTAGTAGGAGTAGTAGAAGTAGTAGTAGTAGTAGTAGTAGTAGTAGTAGTAGTAGTAGTAGTAGTAGAAGAATAAGTACAATATTAGTGGTAGTAATAGAAGTAGACGTAAAAGTAGTAGTAGTAGTAGTAGTAGTAGTAGTAGTAGCAGCAGGAGTAGTAGTAGTAGTCATGGTAGTAGTAGTGGTACTAGTAGTAGTAGTAGCAGCAGCAGTAGTATAGAAGTGGTAATAGTAGTAGCACTATTAGCAGTGTTAGTATTTATTACGATAGTATTGTTTTTAATATCACTCTCATCACTACTACTAGTAGGACGGCGAAGACTGCTATTATTGTTTATTTTACTATAAATACTACCATGATTATGATATCACCAAATGTTTGTACATGTATTTATTATTTTGTTCATGATTTATAATTTATTGTTTGATGTTTTTCAAATTTTATGTACGGACTTGCTGAAAAACAGCCTTGCGGCTGATAGCAGTTTTTTTTATCCCGTATTTAAATAAATAAAACATACATACATACATACACATTATTACAGACGATGATAACATTCCACCTGTTGTTGATTGTCCGGATGACTTCACGGAATACGTCCAGCTTGGTGTGACATCAGCAGAAGTGTTCTTCGAAGAACCAAAGGCAGTGGACAACGGAGGTCCTGCACATGTTTTTGCTTATACCCATGAACCCGGGGATACATTTCCTCTTGGATCTACCCTGGTCTCTTATACATACGTAGACATCGCTGGGAACTTAGCTCCGGAGTGTTTATTCAATGTCATTGTCATGGGTAAGACCAATTGCGAAAATATATAGGATATCTTCTAAATGATTTTCTTAAGGTATCATTATTTGTAGAGGTATTGTGGCTTAGTGAATAAGTCTCCGGACATTTGAACAGCAAGGACTGGGTTTCGAATCCTACCAGCAACTTTTCTTTGTGGGGATCTTGCCCTTTGAAAATTGTGACATTTCAATAGCTTATTTAATTTTATGAGGAATGGAGACTTTAAAATTAACTTGTATTCGGATTTACCCAAACTTAACAAGCTCGCTAAGGAATGTCGCTGCGCTTTTACTAAGGAAGTAGTATTGATTGATTGATTTTATTTTATTTCTGCATTCAAGATAAATATGCAACTAGGTGATAAATTTAAGTTTTACAAAACAATAAAGCAATGGTCATAATAAAGCAATGAAAAATAAATATAAACAAGAAGCAATATTCATTTAAAAGAAAAAAATCAGTTTAAACGAATGCAGGAGACCGCCATGACGGTTAAGCTTGAAAATGATGACGGCCTAGTAAAAATGGTACATAAATGTCTTTCTTCATTGATCAAGTGGAGGCAATGCAGGTGCAGGTGCGGGTGAAGTACAGGGCAGTTGCATAATTAGCTTGAAGAGGGGGATGCATATGATTCGATGTTTTTTCTTTTAATAGTAGCTTTAAATGAGTATATTGTTGAACATGACTTAATATTGTATGGAAAGTTGTTTCAAATATCAGGACCATAATTAATAACTTGGGGTTGGTGAGATGGAGGTTTCCCGATGTGCGGGTTGGGTAGGAATGAACAGACCTGTTAAACCTAAACATATTATTTAAGGACGGAGGAAGTTGATTATTAAAATATTTGAACATAAAGATAGCTACTTGAATGTTATTGATATCAAAGATTTTTAAGGTTTTGAGTTTATGAAACAATGGGTCAGAATGAGCCAAGTAATGTGAAACTGTGCACATACGGATTGCATGGATGGTATATGTAAGTTATGTCGTTTGGTTTTATTTAGCGATTTGGCCAGGAATTACACACTAATCTTTATTATATTGCATCGTAATATTCCAGTGCTGAGATTTGTTGAAGCTTTATGTCTTTTCAACAGACAATATTGCAGTCACAACTGAAGGGCGAAACAGACTTCAGACCGACCAAGACGATTACGTAATTTCCTATGACAAACAATCAGTCGATTCGGAGTCTGTTTCATTGATGTGACAGTTGTATCACGTCGATGTGAAACCCCTGGTAATAACAAGCAGGCCAGCACATTTAATAATCCATATTCCTCTACAAATATTTTCTCGATAGATACTTCAGAAGACACTACCCCACCGGTGGTGAACTGTCCTTCGGACATCAGCAGACCAGTTACCTTTGGGATGTCATTCCTTGAAGTCACCTTCCCGGATGCCACGGCGACGGATAATTCGGGCATGGCGTCTTTTGTAAGTGTGTTTCCTCCGTCAGGCAGTTCTTTCTCCCTCGGGACAACAGACGTCATCTTCAGCTTCATCGACCCGAGTGACAATATAGGAAGCTGCACATTTACCGTGACGATTTATGTAGGTAAGCAACTATGAAGTACAGTTAAGAAAGGACGAGGTAATAAAAGGAGAACTTGATCAAGAAAATGTCGATGAGCTTAATGAGAAATGTTGTAAGGGATACAAATTTGTCGTCATCTTACCTAGCGTGACTAACAGAGTTTGTTCCCGGTAGTCTAGCCAACCCTTGGTCCGATGCAAAGAGTGAGCTTAAGATGCATTTCGTTATTGCTCTTCTTGCAGTCAATCTATTTTCCAGGGAGATACTGTGCCATTCAATGATTATCTGTTGTCAGTCATGATAGCTCTCTCTCGGAAATTATTTTTGTTTTCATTTCCTTTCAAAACCCCTTTAGCTGATACAACACCTCCAGATGTGACCTGTCCTGCAGACATAGATCGATCAGTGCCCCGAGGAGTTACCGCTCTCGAGGTGTTCTTCCCAACTGCAACAGCCACGGATGACTCCGGTACAACGTCTCTAGTTAGCGTGGACCCGCCATCTGGTAGTTCATTCCCACTTGGACCAACTGAAGTCAGATTCACATTTGAAGATGATACTGGAAATGAAGGATATTGCACGTTTGTCATTACTATAAACACATTACGTAAGTATAGAAAAAACGGTCGTTCTTATATTCTTAATTCAGTAAGCATTGCATGTTACTCATGTGTACAATAGTTTCATGTACAGGTAGAGGGCATGGTCCTGGGAAGCAGGGGTGCTGGGGAGCTGAAGTACCCCCAACATTTTCTGGTGGTGTGCAGCTCCCCCTTAAAATTTTAGTTGGTGTGCTCTAGTGTATGGGCCTCCTTTGCTAAATTAACACATTATATAGAAGAGAGTAAAACCTTTGTTCTTCTTATTTTGCTTTTCAAATTGTTCTTGAATTAAAATCACCTAATATGCACTCGAGAGTGAAAACCTTTTTTGGGGGATTTGGTACTTCATGTGTTTGCTTTCCGACTTTGTGATAAAAGCCACCTTTATTTGGAGGTGAAAATCGTTCACACACCCTCTGATAGAAGGTCACGGATGAAAACAGGGAAAGGGGATATGACGATATCACAACAAACACTTTTTTTTTCATCCACGTTTTGCTAGAATAGGAATTATGTCTGTATCTTTTTTTGCAGCCGATACAACTCCTCCAGTGGTGATCTGTCCCTCAAACATCACCCGTCCGGTGCTTCCTGGAGTTACCTCACTCGAAGTGTTCTTCCCAACTGCAACAGCCACGGATGAATCTGGTACGACGTCTCTTGTTAGCGTGGACCCTCCATCTGGTAGTTCGTTTCCGCTTGGACCGACTGACGTTAGATTCACGTTTGAAGATGACGCTGGAAATGAAGGATATTGCACGCTTGTTATTACTATCACAACAATACGTACGTATCCAAATCATGGACATCTCTACATTCTTAATCCGGTAGATTCCAATGGCCTATTTAAACAAATATTTTTCTTCCGTCAAAACAAACTGAGCAGTCGTTTTCAGAACTCTACCCTTATCGTTAACCGCAACCCTCTTTTGTTTCATTACTAACATAATTTAACATCGAAAGGTCATCTGAAAGAGTTCACTTTTTACGCTTTATTAATGGAAGTTTGCCATCTTCATATTTTTAAATTACGCTTCAGAGGTGTATACAGTTCAGGCAATTCTAGAACACTAAAAACTTGATTCTTTGCTTTTATCTTCTCAATTTAGTTTTCTCAATCCACAAACACCGAAAGGTAATTTTTAGAGCTATGCCTTTATTATAGGCAACTCTAAACAACTTCTCTGGTATCAGTACCAACATGAAATATTTCAATGTCATTTAAAAATGATCATTTTTATGCATTGTAGTTGCCAGTTCTATGCCATTGTTCATATTGGGCATGTACTGCTACAGAAGTTTATATACTTTCAGAACACTTTAGAGCAATTTACTTCAAAAATCTCTTTCAGCCGATACAACTCCTCCAGTGGTGATCTGTCCCTCAAACATTACTCGCCCGGTGCTTCCTGGAGTTACCTCTCTTGAAGTGGACTTTGCAACTGCAACAGCCACCGATGATTCCGGTACAACGTCTCTATTCAGCGTGGACCCTCCATCAGGAAGTTCATTCCCGCTTGGACCAACTGAAGTCAGTTTCGTGTTCATAGATGAATCTGGAAACGAAGGCTCTTGCACATTCTTTATTTCTATAGTCACAAGCACAATACGTAAGTAAAAAATAATGATTAAGAACTTCATAGTTATACCCGGAGAATCTCTGGTATTGTGAATATCTTAGCATTGGGTCAAGCATGTGACTTTCAGATAGACATCTGGTTCTTGCATCCTTCCCTGGTCAATGAATATCATCCACTTCACAGTTTATGTTTTTGACTAGAAACTTGATTATTTGCCTCTCTTACCTCTCTTCTCAGTTTTGTTCCCTCATTACGGACAAACCGAAGACTTTTTTCTTTCAGAGCTATACCTGTATAGCCAACTATTAACATCTACTGTTATCAGTACCACCATGAAAAAAATCAAATCTCCTTAATACAAAAAAGCATTGTAGTTGTAAGTTCTATGCCATATATGGTACCAAAGCTGCAAAAGTGTACATACTTTTTTAGAACACGTTCGAGCACTTACACTCTCTTTCAGCCGATACAACTCCTCCAGTGGTGATCTGTCCCCCAAACGTCACTCGCTCGGTGCTTCCTGGAGTTACCTCTCTTGTGGTGTTCTTCCCAACTGCAACAGCCACGGATGAATCTGGTACGACGTCTCTAGTTAGCGTGAACCCTCCATCTGGAAGTTCATTCCCGCTTGGACCAACCGACGTTAGATTCACATTTGAAGATGATGCTGGAAATGAAGGATATTGCACGCTTGTCATTACTATAAACATATTACGTACGTATATTAATTCTAGGGACAGATCCCGAATTTCACAGAAATTCCTGCGATCTTGTTTTATATATATATAAAAGTTTTCTCTTTTGTTAAATGCCCAAAATCGTATTCAACAAATAAAAACACAAAAGCAAAGTTTATCCCTACCCAAACTGAAATTATTTGTCTTATTTCAAAAATGGAAATATCACTTTAAAAGAGAGATTTTTTAAAGGTATGGGACTGAAAAGTTACTTAAGTTTCACACTGGGGGCACACCCGAGGCCGATTCTTTGCTATTGTCCTCTCAATTCAGTTTTCTCAATCCACAAACACCGAAAAGCCATTTTAGAGCTATGCCTATATTATAGGCAACTCTAAACAACTTCTATGGTATCAGTACCAACATGAAATATTTCAATGTCATTAAAAAATTATCATTTTTTATGCATTGTAGTTGCAAGTTCTATGCCAATGTTCATATTGGGCATTTATTGCTGCAGAGGTTTCTATACTTTCAGAACACGTTAGAGCAATTTACTTCAAAATCTCTTTCAGCCGATACAACTCCTCCAGTGGTGATCTGTCCCTCAAACATTACTCGCCCGGTGCTTCCTGGAGTTACCTCTCTTGAAGTGGACTTTGCAACTGCAACAGCCACCGATGATTCCGGTACAACGTCTCTATTCAGCGTGGACCCTCCATCAGGAAGTTCATTCCTGCTTGGACCAACTGAAGTCAGTTTCGTGTTCATAGATGAATCTGGAAACGAAGGCTCTTGCACATTCTTTATTTCTATAGTCACAAGCACAATAGGTAAGTAAAACAAATAATAATTAAGAACTTAATAGTTATACCCGGAGAATCTCTGGTATTGTGAATCTCGTAGCATTGGGTCAAGCATGTGACTTTCAGATAGACATCTGGTTCTTGTATCCTTCCCTGGTCAATGAATCTTATCCACTTCACAGTTTGTGTTTTTGACTAGAAACTTGATTATTTGTTTTTCTCTTTTCAGTTTCGTTGCCTCCTTACGCACAAACCGAAAAAAACATTTTTTCTTCCAGAGCTATACCTGTATAGCCAACTATTAACATCTACTGTTATCAGGACCACCATGAACAAATTCAAACCTCCTTAATACAAAAAAACATTGTAGTTGTAAGTTCTATGCCATATATGGCACCAAAGCTGCATAAGTGTACATACTTTTTTAGAACACGTTCAAGCACTTAAACTCTCTTTCAGCCGATACAACTCCTCCAGTGGTGATCTGTCCCCCAAACATCACTCGCTCGGTGCTTCCTGGAGTTACCTCTCTTGAGGTGTTCTTCCCAACTGCAACAGCCACGGATGAATCTGGTACGACGTCTCTAGTTAGCGTGAACCCTCCATCTGGAAGTTCATTCCCGCTTGGACCAACCGACGTTAGATTCACATTTGAAGATGATGCTGGAAATGAAGGATATTGCACGCTTGTCATTACTATAAACACATCACGTACGTATTCTAGGGACAGATCCAGAATTTCACAGAAATTCCTGCGATCTTGTTTTATATATATATATATTAAAGTTTTCTCTTTCGTTAAATGCCCAAAATCGTATTCAACAAATAAAAGCACAAAAACAAAGTTTGTCCCTACCCAAACTGAAATTATTTGTCTCATTTCAAAAATGGAAATATCACTTTAAAAGAGGGATTTTTTAAATGTATGGGACTGAAAAGTTACTTAAGTTTTAGACTGGGGGCACACCCGAGGCCGAATGTCCAACACAAATTGTACAAGAGTTCGACATTCTGCTTCTCTTTATTATGTGATAATGATTACATAAAATTGTATTGTCTAACTATAATTTTCTAGCAAAATCTGATATAGTATTAATGACGGAATTGAGAGCTCCAACAAACAAATTGGGTTTTCATAAATTGCAGATAAGTGTGATTGCGTTTAGAAAAGCCGGGACTCTCTCATACATTTGTGTACCTTTCCTTTTAAAATTCCTTTAGCTGATACAACACCTCCAGTTGTGACCTGTCCTGCAGATATAGATCGGTCAGTGCCCCGAGGAATTACATCTCTTGATGTATATTTCTCAACTGCAACAGCCACAGATGACTCTGGCATGACGTCTCTAGTTAGCGTGGACCCTCCATCTGGTAGTTCGTTTCCGCTTGGACCAACTGAAGTCCGATTCGTATTTCAAGACGAAGCTGGAAATGAAGGAAATTGCTCGTTTGTAATTACTATAAGCACAATACGTAAGTATCCGGGAAGTTTTGGGGTCAAAGTTTTACCCTGTAAATTCTGTGGAGATGGAATTCGGTTTTCAAAGTTGACAAGATGCGTTATATGAAAAATTTGCATGCTAGCCTAATAGTTGTTGCCTCTTAAATCTTGATCGTCCATAAACAAGGATTGAGGAATATACCATTATCTAGCTTTGATGAATTTGAATGTAAATTCAATATCCTGGCTTTAGTATATCGGAACTGACATACCAGATTCGTACAGTAATTCGTATTTTCAATTTCCCTTAACATCTTCCTCAGCTGATACAACTCCTCCGATTGTAACATGTCCTCCAAATATTACGCGTTATGTGCCTTCTGAAGTGAGCTCTCTTCAGGTAAACTTCTCAAGTGCAACAGCCACAGATGACACCGGCACCACGTCACTACTCAGCGTGGAGCCTTCGTCTGGCAGTTCCTTTCCTCTTGGAACAACTGAAGTCAGATTCGTGTTCCTAGATGAAGTTGGAAATGAAGGATTCTGCACTTTCGCGATTACTATAATCATGCGTGGGTATCTAAATATACATTCCTCTCATTCTTCCTCTCTTTCCCGCTCTCTCCATTCTCAAACATCTTTCCCTTTTTTCTCTTTCGTCCCTCACGTTCTTTATGTTTTCTTTATCTTTCTTGGACATCAGTCTTTATATTATCATCGTCAAAATATCTATCCGAATGATTCCTATGTTGATTGTGTATATGCGTTTATATATGTATATTGTGTATATATTGTGTACGTATGTATAATCATGTGTAATGTGTGCATGTATGTATATGTCACCTGCATGCTTATCACTCCCTTCTATTATTTATGTCATGAGGCATTTACTATTTTGAAGTTGTTTCTCTTTTTGACGAAATACTATTTTGTTTTTGTTTATCTGCCTATATTCCTTGAATTGTATTATTTTGTACTTCTTGTTTTGAACAAAATGTTGGCGAATGCCAGTGACGTTCTAATAAATTCAATTCAATTCATTTATGTTACCAATGTAACTCCATGGGTTCCTTTAAAAGAAATTACTACAATGTTGAGATTTTTTTATAGAAAATAAGGAGGACCGGCCAGATAATGCTGAGAAATATCATGAAATACACGGCGTGTTTCAGTAATATGTCTGATCTGACAAACTTTCTTGATTTTGATGGTCTGTCTTACTAATACTTATATATACATTGGTAATGTCGGAAAACATAATGACAAGACCTTTCATAAAACGCTCCTTTTGTCTTGAAAGTGACGATGTGAAACTGGAATGTAAAATTTTAGATATCACTCTCCCAATGCAATCCCAAACCAATCGATAAATTATAACCGAGTCATTGCACACCTGAGACAGTAAAGTGTTGAAAAGGGGGAAATAGTGATTTGAATCCGTAATTTAGCATATCTTATATATAATATTAAGACCATTGTCTGGATCTAAATAGTCATCCTTTTATACATGAACAGTCCAGAACCATACCACCTTTTATCAGAAGTTCATTCTTTTCCTCTTTTCAGTTGACAACATTCCACCGGAAGTGACGTGTCCTTCCAACATTACCCGGTTCGTCCCTCAAGGATCAGATTCTCAGAGGGTTGTCTTCCCATCTGCAACAGCCATTGACAATTCCGGAAAGACGTCTTTTGTCAGTGTGGACCCTCCTTCGGGTAGTCCATTCCCTCTTGGCTCGACGGAAGTTATATTTGAATATTCTGATCCCAGGGGAAATGTCGGAAGCTGCTCGTTTTTTATCACCATCACTCCATTAGGTAAGTTTATAGAAGGCTATGGACCAGTTTCATAAAGACTTAAGATAATGGTAACTTGTCCATTATAGAAACTACCATGGAAATTTCGATCGTGGTTGGCTGCTGGGCAGTGGAAGTTACCATCATGCCAAAGTTACCATAATCATAAGTCTTTCCCCTTAAAAGCAAGGAGTGCATTCACCCATATCCTTAACAGAATTTATCAGGTTTCAAACAGTTCTGCAACAAAACTGATAGCTTTGTCTGATATAGATCTTTAGATCTATCCCCCCAAAAAATGTAAAACTACGATGCAATCTGTATGTTCTGTATTAAGTGACAATCTGTCCATGTTTCGATTTCTGTTAGTTAGACTTGTAGCAACCCGTAGTTTCGATAGCATGTAACTGGATGGCAATCTTCCGAATACGTGTGAATTTTGTTCTTAATCGAAGGTTAATTTTCGACCTTATGGGTTGTCGATGAAGAAACTGTCTCTTCTCCTTTCTTCGTAACAAAATAACCTCATGAAAATTAATTTATATCAAATTCAGTTCATGAGCAAAAAGGTTGTACTGTTTTCAAAGTGTTTAACTTTATAGGTAAGATACATCTTCTTTTTGTCTATTTACAGGGCCGACTAGTTGCGGTGGCTCAACATGTGAGAACGGGGCGACTTGTGTGACCTCAGCAGATAGTTTTCAATGTGCATGTGTTCCAGGCTTTGTAGGCAGACAGTGTGAAATCGGTATGTAACTTAATAGTTTTTTTTTAAGTAGGCCCTATATTCTTTCCCCATTTCGCTTCTGAACTTTCTTAATTTTTCTGGAATTATGTATCTGATACCATTAAAAAAGACTGGAAAATGGGAAGAGGGTTGATGATGTTATGAACTGTTTTTTATTATGACTAGTGAACACCCTTAGTAATTGTAATTACCCACATTTTGAATAGGTACCTCCATGACCAATTACAATTTTCCATGTTATGACAAGCGATCGTGTTCCTCGATTATAAATAGCAATTCTCTTATGTATAATGGACAAGATGAATAGCAACCATTATGAATAACTACCTTTATGAATAATGACCCTTATGAATAGGGAGCGTTTTGACCATTATGGCTAGCAGTCCTTATGAATAGCAATCATTACGACTAGTTGTCCTCATGACTGTCGTACAGATCCCATTTACATACCCATTATTATTATTATTATTACATTCTCAATCAGATATCAATGAGTGTTCAAGTTTACCCTGTATGAATGGAGGAACCTGCATCGATGGTGTTGATCGATTCTCATGCCTCTGTCGACAGGGTTTCTCCGGTATCAACTGTGAAAAGGGTAAGACTTTATGCGACAGTCACACCCAACGTAGCCGACTTTAAACAGATCGATTCTATGCCATAATAATTCGAAATAATGGATAATCTTTAATCTGTCTGCAGTCGATTTCGTTGGTTTGACTGTAGCATTGTAACGTTTGTAGCGAGAGGAAATTATTATGCGGGGTACATAATTATCCTGCGTTCGTAAAGGTCACGTTGATCCAGGCAGGGGCTTGTTATTGCCCTCAGACCAGCTGAACTTTGTAAATGTTTTTAAAGTATGGGTTAAGTTAATCCGGATACCTTAATGGGATGCATATGAAAAATAATTAAAAAAAAAAACTTTAATACGAGTTTCTTTTCTTTGCCTAAATTCACCCTTTAGTATACAAATGATGCACAGATGTGAGTGCATCGGTAGGTTTTGTGAGCATAAGGTAACTATAAAACTGTGGGTCTAGAATAAATTACTGCATGCTCACTGGTCCTACCGATGCACGAAAAAAGCTGTTTATCATTTGTTTTATAGAATGGTGTAATTTTTTGGGGGCGAAAATCATTTTTTTAACCATGCATAAGTAATTACCTACACATGGCAAATTTACCGGATGCACAGCTGGTCGTGCGTCGGTAACTTATGCATGGTTGCCATTCCGTAACATGTTTTGATGTCTTTAGTGTCGATGCTTTGACTAAGAATAAAATAGGTTTAAGCACATTGTACTCACTGAATAGAGTTTTGTCAGCACATAAGGCAAAATCTCCCTATATCACAAATACTTTGTAGTTCACTGTTCTTTGTTTTCCATATGTTTGCTTTCAAATAGTTGAAATTTGTGATCTAGAAGGTGATTGGTACAACGAATGCAATGATCGGCTGAGTCTCTCACCTACCTCGACTGGGCTTATCTTAGGGTTTTATCACACCAACAATGAAATAAGTACAGGATACACCGGTAAGTCGAACACAATAAGCAGCAATGAAGTTTATGACATTGTTGGTGGTGGTGGTGCATGGTGAAAGTGATGATTCGATGACAATGTGATGGTGATGGTGATGATGATGGTGATGATGATGATGTTGGTGATGGTGATGATAATAATGATGATGATAATGATGGTGGTGATGATGATTCGATGATGATGATGATGATGTAAAGCAATCGTATAGCGCAATTTATCGGTAAATACTTTCAAAGGTGCCGGCTGCCCAATATGTCACGCATTATTCTCACAGTTGCGGAGAAAGATAGGGCAGACTTAAAGGTTTCAACGGAGTTGAATTTGTAAAAAATTGCAAAGACGATGAGCAACTGACGAAAAGCTCCACCGCCGATGATGATGATGATAATGAATGTTATAAAGACACAGAGACAATTCATAATTCATAATATACGAAACATTAATTCGGTGCATCTGAAGTACCAATACATCTTAAATCTTAAATTCACACAACGTTTACATAGCAAATTCTTCTCACCACTTGAGCTTACCTAACCTTATCAATCGTTAATATTTTTCTATAAATGTTTACTTATTACAATTTCACAACTTTAGATCCGACGGTCGTCATAGGTTACATCAACCTAAAGTGCTATTTCTCATCCTTTGGGTTTATAGTTAGTTGGAACAAGGGCCAATCTACGGGCGGTTGGTCGGGTCAGTGCCATTTATGTGATGGTCAAGAAGTTCTTTACACTACATGGACAACCAGGTTACGAGTTAATACTTGTGACGACACTAGATTAGCTACACGGTAAGCTAATTGTCTTTTATTTCATTTATATGGGTTCGTGTTAATTCTGATCTTCAGTAATCTACGATCGTGGTAAACGCTCGTTGTTCAGACTGTTCGTAAATCTGCAAAGAAAATAGAGCTCGTAACTTCCAAGGTTCGATGTTCTGGTAACGATATAAGGTTCGTTAGTCCGGAAATGAAATAACGTTCGTTATTCCGAAATCCGAAGGTTCGATAGTCCGAAATGAATTATTGTTCGTAAGTACGAAAACAATTAATTATGTAAACTTTGTTTCATTTTCGGATCAACAAATCTTCGTATTAACGAATCTTTGAACAAATGAACTGCCGTAATATCGAACCTTCAGAAGAACGAACGTTGGAATTCGGAATAACCAGCTGTAACCCATTTTGAATTTCTTTGCACCACACGGATTCCAAGATTACATACTAGTTGTTTTTTATTATTTTTTGTTAAGACTGCGTATTTCAGTTATTGATTTCGTGTAACTTATAGTGAAAATTCCCTTTCAATATAGATTTGATTTGTAATTCTGTGGTCTATAATTTATTTAATATTTTATTATCATCAATCTATTGAAATATTCATGTTTGAATATATGTAGATGTTAGTCCGTTAAAATAACAAAATGGACTCTTATTACACGTAGTTCTCCATCTTCCAGCTTTTACTGAATAGGTTTAACTGCAGAATACACTCTTATAAGGATCGGTCAAAGTAACCAATATGTTGATGAATATGTGTCCAAATGATGGTCAATATCAACCAAAAATTCTGGTAGATTTTAAACAATAAATTGGTTGATTTTGACTAATTTTATCGTTCAAAATTAATATTCACAACACATTGGTGACCAAGCCCCTTTTAAAGTGTAGATAAAATTGAATAATAAATAATGTATCTGTGATGCTTTGTTATTTTATTGTATTTTCAGAGTTGGACAAGATAAATGGACTCGATACCAGCAACATCCTGCTCCGCGTGAAGCATGAAAACAATCCAAATTTAAAATTATATTTCTTCGCCATTTCTCGGTTTCTGTCAAAGGTCAAGTCCACCCCACAAACTTGAATTAATAGAGAAAACTCTAAAAGGAATAATGCTGAAAAATGTTTAAAAATCGGATGTGAAATAAAGACAATTTTGACGTTTTACAGTATTTTTTCATTCACAAAGCAGTACAATTCAAAACACGCAGACGGGTTTGATAATGAATTATTTTGAACTGAATTATTTATTACTATTATGGCATAAACGGTTTTATTTCTAGATGAATTATGGAATTGCAATTTTATGACACGTAATAAATAAACCATGGGGTTCTTATTGTCAAATTTACAAAATTCAAATATTCTGTATATTTCATGTAATAAAATACAGAAACAGTGAGTGTTCGAGTGTGATGTAACCGGTTCTTTTATTATTGCATAACAACCGTCTGATGTTCTGATAATATAACTGCAATTTTAAAATCGTAGATCTGTCTCTTTTTGCATGTTTTATATTCAATTTTGATGGAATTTTCAACTTGAGACTTGTTTCATATAAAATTGGGGTTTTCTTTTCATATCACATTGTTGTGTTGAGGGTGGACTTGACCTTATAAAGAACCCAATATACAAAAAATATATATCGTATGTATATATGTATATTTCTCTTTGAAATACCGGCGGGGGAGTAACATTGCTATAATTTGGACATATGTTTTTAGATGGTCGATGTTGGATTATTTTATGATGACGATTTAATCAGAAAATGATTAATAAGTAAACATAGTCGATTTGAAAATATAAATTTCTACATGTATTCATTAGGTTACCGTAAAGAAAGGTCATTGATAAAGATTTCTACTTCTTCGGTATTTTCATGAGAATTTATCAGTCAAATCTGCATGTCATTACAAATATCACACAAATGTATAGATTAAATAATTTTATATTTTGTCAACCCAATTATAACCTTATACATCATATCTTATCATTTCAGACCCTCCCATGTGCCATGGGTCCATGGAAACAAATTGTTTAGAAATAAATTATATTATGAAAAGGAAGTTGAAATCATGATTACTTTCATGAAGTAAACCTTTTGAAATGGTATATTCATTCCATATGCTACGCTATTGTGCTTTCATGCTTTCACATGCCACTTTTTAAGTATAATTTCCGGCGATTTTTTTGTTAATTCTCTTAGATTCAATTAACACATATTAATTCATTCATATTAGAAATTAATCATTGTTTTGCTGTTAGCACAGAACTTGATTCTGAAAAAAGTTTTCATTTTATTTTCATTTCATTTTACTGTTCCCAAATGAAATACGAAGTTTAGTTCAGTGTCGAGACATATCCCTTTTCTTATATGTAAATATATCTATTTATATTATTGGGAAGCAACTATATTGTATCCATGTTTTAGAAACATTTTATCTATCAAATAAAATCATTGTTGAAACCATTTTCCATAGATTGCTTGATTAATATACATGTACTTAAATTGGTATATTTTAACTTTTGTGACATCTAGAATAACATAAAGGATCGATGATTGATAATGTATGTTTTATTCAGATACTGCAATATAAATCATCGTTTTGAATTAATTTAATTTTTTATTTGAATTATTTTGAAATCCTATCATGAGTATATACTCAGAAGTCATTCGTTGCAAAGACTATTTTGAAAAAATAAATCTTTCCCTAAATGCATTCCAGGATATTGATGAATAGTTTGATTTATGAATCGCTCTTTGTCGTAAGTTTTATAGTAAATTGAAAGATCTATGTCTCGACAATCAGTATTTTTTTTCTATTTAGGCCTACTTTCTATATGGCTACCAATGAATGAATATAATATACATAAAGTAGTGGTCACACCGCCAGAACTTTGCTGGAGCGGTCCTTTAACGGTAAGGAGAGGGGGTCGAATTTCGACAACGCTCGTCAACGTGCGCAAAATAAATAAAAAACATCGAAAACACGGGCGTTGCCTTAGCGGTGCACCTCTGAAGCCGGCGTTGCTTTAGCGTTGGTTTAACGGTATCGAGCGTTGGTTTAGCGGTGAAACCTCCATACCAACGCCAAACCAAAGTATCACCGCAATGTATTGCTGCTTCAACACCCGACACCGTTCCAGCAATCCCGTGTACGCTCGCAATACGCATACAATCGCTCTACCAATGTTTGTGCAACGTTTAATCGCCACAGCAGTGGTCCAGCTTTCAAGATTTCTGCGTTGGCCTAGCGGACCCAAGCGTCCACGAACTTGCGTCTAGCAGTGCCAAATTTTGACTGGGCGTTGTTGGAGCGGGGTTAACTTTGCAGGAGCGGAAACTTGCCCGCTCCTCACCGCTCGCAATATTCTGTGCAGCTCAAAATATTCGGAGCGGTAGGAGGGACCCTCGGCTGTGGCCGAGCGCATACGGCGTTGCCTTAACGGTTGCCAACTTCTGTTAAACGGTGGTGAACTGTAACGAGCGGTGATGATTTTTTTTTCCGCTCCAGCAAAGTTCTGGCGGTGTGACCAATCATGCGGTATATCATTAATACGATAATTGCAAGCCGACGTTCAATAAAAGGAACTTCACAAAAAAGGAGTGCAATTTGATTTGAATATATTTTCACACAAAAAAATGGTAACAATACAAATGAAATGAAACATGAGATATTGACGAAATGAAAACGGAAGGGGGGGGGGGCTGGGTAGCCCTACTCGGCAGTAGGGATCATGGTACTGCAGCATAGAACAACATGTAGAATACTCCTTCTTGGCAAATGCATGCGAATTCTACCGCAATCTATCTTGTTTTCATGACAATCATTGGTTTTAGTCGTTTCAGTCCATAAGTATGGATGTTCTTTTGTAAACCGGGGCCCATAGCACAAAGCTCAGCAATCATCGTAGTACATTATTTGTTAACGATTGATTGCATTGACTGCAATGTACAATCAATCGTTAAAATCAAGCGTATGATTACTTGATAACCTTTGTGTAACAGTACCCTGATCCTTTCCCGTAAATATTTAACCCTGAATATTTGATAATCACGATTATTCCACCATTTTCTTTGTAACAAGTGCACACCAAGTTACCAATAATGTCTACAGCATTTCCATTTATTTGAAAGCAGGATAAAAGAGCATTGTACATTAAATGCCTTGCTCACAGGCATAGGTGCCGCGGCCGGGGATCGAACCCCGGACTTTTTATGTATAGCCAGGCGCCTTAGACCACTCGGCCACGGCACCTCCACTCGGCCACGGCTCCATGTCTTTCGTAGTTCGATCTTGTGAATGTGTACCATCGAAATATCTTTGTTTATTGCATATGATTTTGTTAAGATTTTATTAGACTATTATGTTGAGGTATTGTTTTATCATGCGATATTACTCAGTTATGATGAACTATTGCTAATGTATCGAATCAAATCAGTGAACACATATGAATCAAAGGATTTACCCCAGTTATAATGATGATATTATATGATCCATAATATGTTCTAGCTGTTCCCATCAAAATATGACTGGTTAACAATTGTACAAGGAGCGTACACATATTATGTATTAAAGGAGATGTGCCACTGTTTTTATTATATTTTATAAAAATGCGTTTTAGTTAGTATGTTGCATTTTTAACTAAAAAATCATCCTTGTTGGGATAAGAACAAACACACCATAAAGAATTATATATATATATATAATGTGATGACAAGTTTACTTGTACCAAACGCTCTTGAGGTGTGAGTATGAAACATATTGTGATGAGGCCAACTCAAAAGATAGAATACGGTAGGCATCCTGACCATAATAGTCTGTAATTACAGACGCTTCTGACGAAGTCTTATTAAAGACGAAAGCTAAAGCTAAAATGGTGTCCTGCGTCATCTTTTGAGTTGGCCTCATCACAATATATATATATATATATATATATATATATATAAAAAACAAAGAGTTATGCGTCGGCGTCATACTGTAGAAACAAAAGAAGACTTAATAGAAACGCCGTGAGGAGACATAATCTTCCGAATTTTCGGTCATAGACCTTCTTCAGGGATGATTTATATATATATATTAAACCACTTCTCAAGAAGGACATTATTCTATTTTGTGTGCTCATTTTTTCTCTGTTTCTCTGGGCCAGCTCCTTCGCTTATCATGATATTAAGTCACTAAAAACACTGGAATTAAAAGTCTATAATACAATTAATGTAAACCTTCCCCTAATCCAGCGTTTCAACCGGTGGACCGCGAGAAGCTCCAGAAGAAGAAAAAATAGGGGAAAAACTATATTAAATTTTTACAGACCTGTCCGAAAATGTTATGTTTGATCGGTCTACATGGGTCAAACAAAGCTAAGGCACTTTTAGGTATCATGCATGTTGCACTATGACGGTTTCGATCTAACTTTGATGTGAACCTCACCGGACCTTTTCGAATGTGCTTCAGAGCTTTATGTTCGAATTTCAGGAAACATACTTTCATCAAAATGGACCGTTTTTAAAGCGAAAGGGTGAGTAAGGAAACATATCTTCTCTTGAAAAGTCTCAGAAGGTAACTGTAAGAAAATAATACCCTGAATACATTAATTTGGATTCATCATGACTTGCAGTGATACAAATCCAATTTTAAAGTAATGTGTCGAATATGTTGAAGTATTGTCAAATGATACTCTGGATATCGTTGGTAGATCTGCGCACCCGTCGGGGAATAATGAAGAGAGAGGGAAAAATTAAGAGAAAGAGAGGAAAGAAGAGAAGGATTGAAAGAGAAAGAAGGAAAGAGAAAAGGAAAGAAAAAAGCAGAGCTGTTGGACCGGCCTGTCGGAAAAAAATGATAAACTGTCGGGTCACGCGTAATGTTCGAAATGCATCATGTACCGACAGTGATTAACGTAACTGTCGGGTCAACCAAGGCTGTTCCAACTACTTCATGTACCGACAGAATGTCCCTGTTTTAGTTCTAAATCGGCTAAAAATAAACGCTCGCTTTCTTACCGACAGTGTTTAAATTGGCCCGGTTGTAGGTCTAAATCGCCAAAAAAAATCAGCTCGCGCTACGCACCATACATTTTGTTTATTTTACCTTTCCAGGTGATGAATGAGAGTTCGTCACGAGATGTTTTCATAGATGACTATTTATTTTCGAAATGAGCCGTTCGACATGCCCTTTCTGGTCAGACATTGAATGTCAGATATCTTTCCTTTCTCTGCTAGAGCTTCAATCATAACGACCTCTGCGTCCCAGTATTGAGGTGCTGCCCTTGCTTCGTACTGCAAACTTGGTGAATAAAAATAGCTTTAAATGAGACGCGTCCTTAATTGTAAAGTTTTGGATGCTTGCATGATTCTGTCAAACTCTTGCCATTGCGCTGTCTCCTCTGTCGACCTCCCATTTTTCTCTCTCGAAATCGCGTGATGATGGACTTGAAATCGATGACGTCGAAACTTACTCGTAACTGGGGGTGCATGGGTTGTGACTTTTGCATCGTTTCTCCTGCATTTCTCTGCCTTCGGAATCATGAATTGCTTCAGTATAACCTTCGTTACCCTCCAAGAAGACTTTTCTACTGGTTCAACCGCTACCTGTGAGTATAGGGGTATTGTCCATCACTTTATAAAGTCAATATCACTAGTTATTTGATCTTGAATATAATATTTCTATAAAGACCACGCCTTATGATTTCATCTGATAATACAGATGAAGATGATGATGGATGGTGATGATAATAATAAATGATATTAATAATAACAACGACAATAACAACAATAATAGTATTATTAATAATAGTGATAATGATAATAATGCTGAAAATCGTTCTTCATTGTTCATTTATCCATTTGTTTTTTTATTAGAAAGAATAGACAACGAAGAAAGGAGGAATTATATAATAATTAATCTGATAACCCTATATTTTTGGAAGAAATTAGGTTGCTCCTCGTATCGTCCTTTCACCTCACGCGAAGTCATGTATCATCGCACTCACGCGTATTTGAAATTTGTACACTCTTAATCTTTAATCAACCCTGGGCAACATACTGTCCACACAACTATTGGTTAAAATCTGCCCAAATTGGGTAATAAAAACTAATAATTGGGTAATAAACTTGCATAATGGGATAATAATTGCCCAGAATATATGTATTTCACCAACATACATTACCCAACAGGCGGGGGGCAGGCTGCCCCCTGGCGGATTTCACCGGGGAAAAAAACGGGAAAAGGAGAAAGGGAGAAAGAAAGAAAGAAAGGGAAAGGGAAGAAAAGGGGAAAAAAGAGGAATGGGAAGGAAAGGGGAAGGTAAAAGGTGAAAAGAAAACTAAAAAAAAACATTTAGCCGAAAACGGAAGGAAGAAAGAAAATGACCGAGAGAGAACAAATGATCCTAGATACTAATACATTTACATGATCAGTAAGAAAGAGTAATGAATTAGATGACAAAATAGCAAAAGAAAAGCGGGAAATGAAGGAAATGGAATGAGCCAAAAGCTAAATTGGAAAATAAAGAGGGACAAGAAAGACAAAGGCATTGGCATGATGGAAAATAAACAAACAATTTTTTTTACAAATTTTCCCACATTTGCTATGTTACAACTCAATCAAAATATTTGGTTTGCTACGCAACTGCGTTGAATTAATGTGTTGTGTAAAACTATATCCGCAAATTGATTAAAAATAGCGGCCATCTGTAAGGTTGAAAATGGGTTTAATATCAAAAGGTTCCGGGGGCGGAGCCCCCGAACCCATCCCGCATGCCACTTGTGTACAGATGGAAGGTTTTGGGTCATGGCCTTTAAAAGAACAACAACAAAAAAGGAGAGAAGAAAGAAAAACAAAGGAAAAGTGAAAGTTATGATATTATTTTCTTGATATGTCAAAATCTATCTCAAAGTTAGATTCTCATGAGAAGGTGATTTTTTCTCGCTCGCTTCGCTCGCTCGGGATTGATATTGGACAACTTTTCGCCATACACGCCATACTATGCCCCATCTTTTATTTTTTACTCCACGCGCCACTGCCACATAGAGCTTCGCCCTAATGCTCGCGGACAATCATAAAACAATCCTGCTCACAGTGGCGTATAAACAAACCAAGAAAAAAGAAGAGGAAAAAAGAAAAGGAAATAGAGAAGGGTGAAAAATTATACTATTTTTAGAATATTATGTCAAAATCTATCACAAAATTGGGGTAATGTAATAAAAATGTTGAATTTTAGCTCGCTCGTCTCGCTCGCACCTTTTGATTTTATTTTATTATCATTTTTTCTGTTTGCCTAGACATAATTTCTTTTTACTTGTATGTTTTACTCCTTCGCCAAGCAAGTTAATTACAACAATGAGCATAGAAATAAAATAAGAATATTTTAGGTTTGAACAAGATAAGCAACAAAAGCCTTTAGCTTTCATTTAAGTCCCCACTTCGGCATTAACAGTAATTTCAGGAGGTCTGGCTGCGGAATTTCTCTTTTCATGCAAACAATCGAAGGATCATCATTCAAACATGAACACAGAAAAATCATAAAAACATTCCTTTCTCGTACAAAAAAAAAACATTGTTATGAACATCCGAAATCACAAGTCATGCACTGAATCGTCGTGCAAAGTTAAACAACAATAAAACACCAAAACAGCTTCGAATTTTGTACAGAATGAACTTGCTCGCCCGTCATGCCCGTTGACCTTTTTTTTGCTCACTAAATTGGGTCATTTTCCCTGGGTTATTTTTCGCGTAAGATTGGTCTTTGACGTCGTTGCTCTGAGTTTACAATGAATCGATTATCGTGAGTTTTGTAAATATACTAGGACGATAAAGAACAATATATCTAGTAGCCGTTTTCGCCTGAGCGGAAATAAATGCATAGGTGGGCCGTTCCATGGGCTTGAACAAAGACGAACGGGAATGGAAAAACAATCCCTTTTTTCCCTAAAAGGACTGGGGTGGGGGGGGGGGGGGGGACCATGATCCACCCTCGACGCTCTTCGAGCGATATTTCCGAAACGCAAACAGATAGTGCATCACAATTTTATGACTTTTTTTGAAGTCTCGCGCAACTTTTGAGACCAAATTCGTATCATACGGGTAAAGCATGGCGACGCCACGTGACTTTTTACGAGACAATGCCGAATCTGGCTCAATTCTATACTTTGTGTAAAACGTCTATGGGGGATGAAATTCATAAAAGGGTGATTATATTTCGTTCTAATTGGTGTGTTTAATTATTTTAGGGTTTATTTAAGTTGTTGGATGGTCTTTTTGCTCTT
The DNA here is from genome assembly GCF_037042905.1 of Lytechinus pictus. Lineage (NCBI taxonomy): Eukaryota > Metazoa > Echinodermata > Echinoidea > Temnopleuroida > Toxopneustidae > Lytechinus > Lytechinus pictus. Next base: position 23,303,656 of record NC_087262.1, read on the forward strand.
TCTTCTGGTGATACAAACTCTTTAATCACAACGTATTCTTTAAAAATATGTATTACATGCCCTCCTATAGAAAAGATACATGACCTACTGATAGATGTGATAAAGGAGGTAGTTTAAGTGAAATATATACAAAAGTAATGGGAGTTGTTCACATGTGACATCACACATCCTTGTCGCATTGCCAATGGGAGGATCTACATCACAATGCTCATAACTTTCTTATCATTCACTCAATTTTTCTCAAACTCTCGTTGATCATGTTGATCTGTTTCTTTGATTTGAGTACAAACTAGGCCGCGGTGGAACATCTGAAACCTTACCCTTGAATAGATGAAGCAAGTGCATCTCCTTGCGCTGACTCTTTCGTTTATCCATGCTACTTCGACGACTGTACAGGAGGCATCTACAGTGTACATCCACACCTGAGCGGATAACGAGCTTTTTAGTTTGTTCCAACTGTGCACCATTACCAAGTCAGTTTTCAAGATGCTGTTCTTTGAGTTCTTATACACAGTCCTGGCTAAAGTTGCTGGTCACTCATCCCATTCCTGCAAGGATTGTAAACTTAAGAATACCAATATTCCGAACCAACACACCTACTTCCACAGCATAATGTCTCCATCTTAGACACGCATCTTGAGTTTGTAGACTCCTTTACCTACTTCATGTCAGTCATCTCCATCTTCCTGGACAGATAAACATCATGATAGTGGAAACCGATGCAGTCATGGCTAAACTAAACTAAGTGAAATTTGAGAAACAGTTCCAAAGTACAACCTTCGCACCAACTGTGCTATAAAACTCATCGCTTCCTTTGTAGTAGCGAGTCATGGAAAACGAACGCCGGTCAGGCATGCCAGGAGAATGGCGAAACTCTTTCCAACTCTTTTTTTCCCAGACGCATTCTTATATGGGAGGAATAGATGAACAACTTGGAGGTCCTCCAGTGTGCAGGCATTCCTAGTCTGTTCTCATTGCCAAGCCTGCGACGTCACAAGAGGATTGGTCACCCGTGTCGAATCATGGACCATGGTCGAATGGAATGGTTGGATCCTTCTAGCAAGCATCTCTTACTTCTCTACCTCATTTATCACGGATTTCAGGCTCGTCTACTTCACATACAGCGCCAGATACGGTTTGGGTGCTGGCTTTTGTTCACTGGCTTCAATGGACCTCTTGCTTCGGTATTTCCCAAGGAAGCACTGCTCACGAGCTACTCTTATCGCGTTGGTTGGGGGAAGCACAGGTACGATATTTGAATGTTTCCTTGGCATTTCTAGACGAAATATCCCTTCAGTACCATCCAGGCTCAGGCACATGTAATTGTTACTTTTCTATTCGCTGACTATAAAGTGCAACAAGGATGAACCTTTCATACAGCTTGTGAACCCAGTGCATTAAACTGGAATGATAATATTTCATGAAGTGTCTTGTTATATATCTTTTTTTCATAAATTTCTTCTCAGCAAAATACCTTTACAGTTTGGGGGGAATTTCCGACAGACATGACAAATGGATCAATGATTCCATGATTCCCGATTCCTAAAGCGCATTCAAATGATAATGTAATGGGTTATATAAATTTCACTCCTTTCAATTTATTTGTAGAAAGGGAGGGAGGGTTGGATCAAGAAAAGAGTAAAAAGTAATCGTAAAGTTATTTCACTTACCCTTTTTAAGGTCTCTTTCCAGCCTTCAGTGGTGTATCTCATGATGTATTATATTATGAATCATAGGCAGATTAGTACAAACGTCGGAAGGCAATTTCTCCCTTACCTGACTTTCTTAGAAACGAATGCATTTCTGTTTTCAATACTACAGGTATGCTTGTTTTTGGTCCTCTGACATACATGTTGATCGAGAACTGGGGTTGGTGGAACACGTTCCGTTTCCTTGGAGCTTTGATGCTACTCATTGCACTTCCAGCTACGATGACGTTTTCACGTCCCAGCCCACATAAAAATGAATGCACATCAGACCAACGGGATGTTACTAAAAAGAAAAAGACGTTACGATGCGGACCCGAGAAGGGAATAACCTTTGACAAGTCCAACAAATTAAGTCCGGGCATGGTCACTGGGAACCCGAGATGTTAAGGGACGGTTGAAAGACAAGGAAATAATTCTTGAGCAAGGTATATCTATCGCATGTGTGACAGCCTATGACAATGAAGGGTTTTCCATGAAAGGGATAAATCGGCGTGAACAAAACAATGGCAATGGACATCAGAAATCCAGAACAACATGGATAAAGACTCAGCTGATTTGGTTCTGGTGGAGGAACTGATGGGCAACAATGATAAGGGTCAAGTACTAAAAATTGAGCAAGGATTTTCCTACTGACCTTTCAGAAGATGGCAAAGTTGGTCTGAAACAACTTGGACCACTTTCTTCAGTAGCTCCTGATTTAGTGACGAACATAGAGAGAGGACAACCTAACCAACAATTAACACCTTAAGTAAATGATCTTCAGAATGTAACAGCCATCCAACCGGTAGTGTTGTCAATTCATACGGTAGCCGAAGATGATGTCGCGTCATTTACAAACATCAGCATTTCAACGAACATTCAGTGTCACACCATTTCCGTCTCTGCCATCCAGTGTGTCAGCGAAGGAAAAGAAGACACACCTCCGCAAGTGGTGCAGTCGAAGAACTTGGAAGGAGAAAGTGGCCGAGGATTTTTCCGAAGATACAAAGCACTATTCTATCCTGATCTCTTGCTCATCTGCATCACAGGTCTTCCAATCATGAACACATTCTATTATATTAATATGGTAAGAACTAGTATTCTACATTTTTACGATTGTATACACGGGTTACATGACAGATTATTCTTGGGGTATTGTTCAATACCACCTAACCATCCCAAGAGTTTTGGAAACGGGGTTTTGCTGGCTGACGCCTTCATTTGATTTTTAAAAAAGTTTGATAGGAAATTCAAATGTGTAAATTTTTTCCGCTATATTACCAAGCAGCAAACTTCGTCCAAATACATAGCCCGTAATTCTTTAAAAATTCGCTTAGTTCAGTCGTTGTTTCGCCACGATACATGACAATTATATGAACGTTGGCGTTAGGGGGTGAGAGTAGGAGGTTTTTTTCTACTTTGCTGGTTTTTGCAACGTATTCATCTGCCATGCATCATGTGCATATGGAATCGTGCGTGTGGCTCCTGAAAACTTCACCATATGGAAACAGATGATCGAATCATTCCGCAATGGTATATGAAAATTTTTTAGATGCTTTATTCATTTGAGCAGGAATATCGAAATTGATCGTGCCCCCCCAAAAGGCTGACTTGGATAGGAAGTTTTTGGTGTATTCGGCGACGGCCTTGATGCCTTCAGAGGCGATGTGCTTGGCCATTTCACCGGGGAGGAGGAGACGGAAAGTGGTCTAGACCTCACGGATGCCGATGGTGGACTTATTGTATTGGGCAAGACGGGATGCCTCACCGGCGATTCGCTCAAAGACATCGTTGACGAAGGTGTTCATGATAGACATGCCACCGTTAGTATAGAGATACCAGTGTTCATGGGTGTCGATCACGGGGGGGGGGGGGGATGGGGGGGATATATCCCCCCAATATTTCAAGTGGGGGGGGGTGGCCTGTATTATCATCCCCCCCCAATAATTTAGGGTAGAAAATTTATAATAATGATGATGAAAAAATGAAAAGTTTGATCATGATGATTATAGTGATGATTATAGTATGCCATCAATCAGTTTGTTTCCCTCGCAATTTGTGTATATTGTTATTAAATAAAAACATTCTTTTCCAGGACTTTTAAACAGATGGGTGGAGGTTCAAGATAAAAAAGAATGAAATGTTTATGTATATGATATTTTTTAACACATGACATAAAAGGACCCCGACGAAAAACAACTTTTAATGATAGGGTGTTCCATCCCACCAGTGGTAATATGATCATATTTTTACAATTTTTTAATGGTACACGTACTTCCACAGATTATGTTTTGAGTCAGTTGAACTGGACATCAATTGAAAATCGGTGGAAAATGCAAAGATGTAAGCTAGTATACAAAGCTATAAATGGTCAGGCACCAAAATACCTGACCAATTTATTTGACAAAGCGAATTCTATTCATAGTTACAGAACCAGAGCTGCAATAACTGATGGACTTTTGATACCAAAAGCAAGGACAAATTCTGGCAAACAAGCTTTTTCCCATGTTGGTGCAGTGGAGTGGAACCGTTTACCGCATGATGTAAGGCAGGCACCTTCTAAACACACATTTACTGCAAGATTCTGGAAAGTGACCCAAAACTAGGTAACACCCCTCATGAAATTCCTTTAGTAAATGACTAACTCACCTAATACAGTAAAATATATCTTACATATATATTTCTAACCAATTTTAGTATACCAATAAACAATTTCACGTGCCTGACACCATGTGGTTGCTGATTCCACTCCACTGAACTATATGTAGATGACAATAAGTTTTATGTGCATGTTCTGTAATTGTTTTCTAATGTGTTTTTTGTTATTGTATTCCAGGGCCTCTAAGTATAACAGTGTTTGAACCACTGACAGAGTCACCCTGGTAAAATAAGACGTAATAAATAAATAAATAAATAAATGAGTGAAATCAATTAATGGTTTCAGAAAGAATAATCATTCATTTCTCTCTAAAGCGTATCTTCGGATATGAACATCGGATGTTTTTTTTTCATGTTATTCTTGTTATTGTTATGGACTTGAATAACTAAACTTGATTGACTCTTTCTTATTTTGGCAAAAAGAAATCTCTTTTGAGATTGGAAAGGGATGACAGTTTTGCATTCTATATGAGCACACTCGTGCGGTACGTAAATTTCATTTTAACACATATATTAGCTGATATTACACACTGATGGTTAAAGAAAATGTTGGAGAAATATCATAACATGACAGTTGAGTTTTGATTGTTTTTATGTTTGTTTTTGTTTTATGCACTTATAAAGCATTTAAAACATGTTAAAATCCAGGGTTAAAATCGTCCAAGGAATGACGGTAAGCCCGATGGCGCACGAGAAACCACACAGTTTGTAATTTTGTGCTAGTCTTAATTTGTCCGAATTTGTTCGCATCACTTGTTTAGTGAAATACGTATCGTATGGTCTTAGTGAATTCTTACAAACAGGCCTTAGAATGCCTCTCTTCAGGTCTGAATATCCTAAATTTTCAGCTCGCACTTCGCGCTCGCAATATTTGATGAGTGAGATGCGTATTATCATGATTACAATGACTACAAAAAGTGCTTCATGTGTTTAGATGTAGCAAAATCAGCAAGTGCTTTGCACTCGCATTAGATGACTATGGTGAGATATGTATACTCTTAATGGATTCCTAAAATATAGTCCTTAACATGTCCTTGTTTGGGGTCAATATTTACAAAAATTTCAGCTCGCGCTTCGCGCTCGCATTGTTTGTTTAGCGAGACAGGTATGTATCATGATTACAAAAATTTGCTTATAATGTCCTTTTGTGGTCTGCATATCAAAAAATTTCAGCTCGCGCTTCGGGCTCGCATTATTTGAGCAGTGAGAAACATATCCGTTTAATGGCACTGTCCTTAAAATGTTCCTATTAGGTCAGTATACCTGGCAACTGAGCGCGCTTCGCGCGCTCACTAAGTGACTCAAAAATTGTGCCGTGACTCACGGTACGCCACTGCAAGAACACCATGCATATCAACCACTCCCAAATGTCCTAACTTGTGATTTTAGTGGGGGTAATGTTGAAAGATCCCCATCCACAAGAACATTTGTGTCAATCATCCCCCCCAACCAAGAATACCGATCGACTCTATCAAACTACTGATTGATTTGTAATTAATTTATTACTAAATTCAAATTACTAATGTATTTCAACGTATATATTCCATTGTCATTGCCACTTTTTGATTTTCCCTGTTCTCTTTCAAGGGAGATTTCCTCATATCGAGAGGTTTTGAACGTCATGTGATCCCATGGGTGGTCACAACGTTTGTGATATCCGAATTGGCGGGTAAAGTTTTGTTGGCTGCTGTAGCTGATCGTCTGCCCTTCCCCAAAATCTTCATCTATAACTTCGCCTGTGCGGTCGGCATGGTTGTCATGGGCTGTCTGCTGGTAGTCAGATCAGTCACACTTCTAATCTGTCTCGCAATTGGTAGGTTAAATATTATCATCGAATATAAATTTGGCTTTATTCTTCACTGACAGACAATATTTGGCACTCTAGTCGACATCATGATATATTTTGTGGCAAGAAATTATGTTATTACGATCATGGTAATCAGTGACTATTCAATTCAATTCAATTCAATTTATTTTCATTCTTCAACATAATACAAATAATTACATGATAAATCAATTCAATTCAAATAAAAGCATGAACAAAATTCAACATTGAATAAATAATATACATATTCAATAAGTGATTCAAATATAAATTAAAATGCATGTCAAATTTAAATCAATATAATCAATATAATTAAATATAATTAAATCAATATAATCATATATCATAAGTAGAATGGAGGGGTCCACTGAAAAGCAAAGCTTGTAAAATGTGAACCCCTCAAAAAGTTAGGATAGAAAAAATATTGAAATATACGTAAATATACGTAAATATTGAAATATACGTAAATACGTACTATGAAAGAGTACGGTGAATAAGATTATCCATATCAAAACTCCTTTGTGGTTGTCCATATTATCATTTTTGCCCAGGGGCGTTGAATGTACTGAAAAAATGTAGGTCTGTGTGGTTGCGTGGGGAGATAGGTTCAACATACACAAATGACATTTAGATGGTAATCATTGTAATTTTCACGTTTTTGTACACGTTTGCTGAAACGGGTGAGTAGGTGGCTAGAACCCAATAGCTTGCGGTTTCGCTGCCCCTCTTGCATTCCCTGTTTTACATTTCTATTACCATTGAACAAAGATTGTGTAAATCCATGAATATTAAAATTTATACAGTAAACTTGAAATATTAATCAGTTATACATTTTTTTACTGGATATTTGTGGCCAAATTGTAAAGTTGAAACTCATAATTCTCGAGCTGTAGTCGCGACGTTTCACCCACCACTGTTGGCTTCTTCAGGCGAATGAAACACCAAGGGTGTTATTTTTAACCTGCCTTTTTTTTCCTTGTATGTTCCTGTCAGGAAAGAAATTTAATTATAAAATGTTTCAGCTTAAACATGTGTTCAACATACTTGTCCAGGTTAGGGTTGTCTTGTAGACAAGCATATACATACGTTTTGAATATTTTAAAGGCAAGCGTTGAAAACGTTTGATACCCCCCCCCCCTTTAGAATACAAGTGTACCAGGTTGATGCCATATTTCGTATTAGGTATACTATAAGCATTTTCATACAGGTGTCATAAATAGCCAATACAGTGCTCTAGCATTTATGAATGTAGTTGACAGATGCACAGGAAGTGTCTTTTATTAATAAGAATGTGTTGCTATATGCACATCTGTTATTTGAAATTCTTTGAATTACTTTATAGAAGTTTTACAGTTAGTCCTAGTAACGGTAGAGTATATTAGGAGGTTAATTTAAGTAATTCAGAGAGAACCACCTAAGCTGGAATAGACTACAGATGATATTATAGGCAGTCCAAGTTAAAACTGAGGGACTACGTCGGTGACGAGATAACGACCCCAGCTGCCACCGGTTCTCCAGCGACATGATTCGTCAAAACTCATGTCATCATTGGGGGCTCGATCTCGTCCACTAATTCGTTGAAGCCACATCTCTCTGATCTGGGGGTTACTCATCAAGGGGCAACACAGTCTGCGGAGGCCGAGGCCGAGTGGAAGAGACATCGCTAGCTGCGGATGCCAGGAACTGGACCGACCACCAGGGCCGAGTGGGGCATGTCAGGCCAGATGAGATGATGGGGGCTAGAGTCAACGATTACCGTTAAGTTAAGTTGTATTTTGTTTTATCCATGTATATTTTCATGTACAAATTATTGTAAAACCATCAAAAGAGAACATCAGAAAGATTGAAGAGATATGATTAAATCTTCTACTAACTGTAATCCTCAGTTTTACGTATTCCTTATTTGGCGTCAAGCAGCAGTAGATAAATAATTAAAAAAAGTCACTTCCCACGTGACAGTTCCATGATTTTATGTTTTAATCTTGTAATTCCTTTGTAAATATTACGATTTGTATGAATAAGTTTAATAAAAACTTAGATATATATATTAAAATACTAACGTCGTTTTTTACAGAGAAATAGTTATGATAAGCTGGATTTATGTAGCGCTTTTGTCACATGATACGAATAGCAGCTGTTATCATATACGGTTTTAGATCGAGCTGCCACTTTGAACAGCAGCGGTCAGTGCTTTAAATGGAAATAGATATAACGCTCAATGAGAAATTTAGTCCCACTCATCATTCTGTATGACAATATACAAAATAAAAAGCACCTATGAAATACAACTAAAATTTATTTTTAAACTCTTTTATCAATCGGAATGGTAGTGATGATGGTGGCCGATGCGCTAGCTTACTCGATCTGTAACCAGATTTTCAAACCAGAAGATTTGGTTCAAACATGGACTGTTGTCATGGTTACACAAGGATTTGGATACATGCTGGGTTCCTTGTTTGGTATGTAGTCGGATTGGCTTGTGAGATTAGGTGGAGAATAAGAAAAAAGAAAGAAAGAAAGAAATGAGGAACGAAAGAAAGGATAACCGAGAACATAAATACAAGAACGAGGAGCAAGCCATATAAGATTCAAGATTTAAGACTCTTATTCCATTTCCATACCAATATTGTGAAAGTACTAGACAATTTCAGATATGTTGTTGTAGGTAACACAAATAAACTTACCTCCCGGAGACTTGTCCCAATTCAAAATACCCTGACGTTCCCTACTCTTGAAGAATGAAGGGGCGATTTAATCCGACGGTGAATAAAACATGATTTACAACTTTCTGAAATTGAGTCATCTTTCCTTTTCAAATGTCATACTAATTTGATAGTTTATTCACTCATTTCAATCAATTTACTTACCCATTTCTTTTTTATATCCTATAGGTCAGAGCATAGATCGGACTGGTTCATAAAACTCTGCCATTTATTCGAGCATCGGGATATATGCCCTCTGCGCTTTGGTTTGTACAGCGGTTCCACTATATCAGAAGTTCTTCGCGCCAGAAATATTTGTGATGTTTGAAAACCAAGATGCATGTAGAAGAAAACAGACAATGAAGAAACGTACAAACCAGATGACCTTGTCAATATACCTGTTTAGTCGACACGTGCAACTCGAGAAACTCTTTGTTTTTATCTTGATAAATAGAGAGAGGGAGACATAATTTGGGAGAGAGTGTAGTAGTAGTAGTAGTAGTAGCAGTAGTAGTAGTAGTAGTAGTGGTTGTATATGATGGCGCTCTTCAATCTCTCCAGATTATACGCGCCAGTCACTTTCGTAAGTAGGGTTTGGGCGTAGGAATGCCCATGGGACGTCAAACCATTAGGCGACGGTTATATGAATACCTTAATTTATATTTGTCACCCATACACCTATTTAGTAAGTCATACAGAATTTCATTAAATCATAGAGCTATTTGTTAATAGCTCCATGATTGAATCTTCGCCAAATAATAAATCAGTATTTACAAATACATATTTGTAAATAACGCGCGTGATACATGATTGTTCGTGGAAAGGGCGAGGTTGGTTGGATAATTGGTGTTTATTTTAGAAACCTCTGTGTTATGTCTATTTTTTTAATTATATACTATACTAGATCGAAAGGTGCTTTCATTGGCTACGACTAATCATCAGCCGAGAAGACTTTCTCCAACCGCAGACCAATGTCAAAATACTGGCCCCAGTATCCGATTGACAGAAGCAATTGAGAAGAGCATCCATCCTTTCTTGTTTTAAAAAAATGTTTCCTTTCAATCATTCACGGTGATAAAGATAAAATCAAATTGAATATTTACTTATTCCCTTTATTCATATATTTCATTTAATAATTATTATCTAAAAAAAAAAAAAATTCAAGAAAGGAAGACTGGGAAAACCCCTGACAGTTCATGCCATTCTTTAAGGGGAAATTTTAATAAAGCAGCCGTAAAACCACAAACTTTTAACAGATAACCAAAACGGTGAGTTGCATAACTAAAACATAGTAGTTCACGTATATAATCGGGGTTAGTTAACAATTGTTTAATAAGGTTCGGGTCATTAAATTTTCAGTTTTGTTAACATAATGCGTCTCTCTTTTTCATATGTTGAACATAGTAAAATATAATGTTCAATAGTTTCAAAAACTTAGCATACCTCACATACACTCTAAAAAGTTTTACCCAATATTGGATAAAATTGGAACATGTACAACTGCTGGGTATTAATGATACCAAATACTTTGTAAATTTTACGCAATGGTTCGTTAAAATTTACCTTTTAAACTTTAACATTTTGCCCAATATAGGGGGAAAATTACACAGCATACATGCTTTTTCTCTTTCTACCCAATATTGGGTAAATTTTTTACTCAATCTTTTTTAGAATGTAGGCCTGACGAGTGCTGTTTGTTTTGAAATATAATAGTTTAATTTATACTTACCCTACTCTAATTCTATGTTATCTCGGCTGTGAGCATATCATTTTTTTTCACATTGAACATAAAATGACACAGGAGGGCGGAACAAACGCCATTCTGGGATTTTAGGCAATATATTATCCTGACACTCTACATGTACCTCATCACTACAGGCATGAAGTTTAAAATGTCCCTCACCTTCCTTCTATTCGTGTCGGTTCGTATGATAAGTAAAAACCTCTCTTTATTTCAATCTAAAAAATATTGGGTGAAAATAATCCATGAGGGTAATTATGTGTCCAACCGACATTGGGCATTTCTTTTGGGCATTTTTATTTATCCAGTGTGATGACAATTTTGCCCATTCTAAATTAATTGCTGCTGAATTTTTTCAACCTTACTGGACAATATGCTCCCGCATTGGGTAAAATACTGCCCAAAATTGGTTGGACATATAATTATCCTCGTGCTGGTTAGAATTTTACCCAATATTTTTTACAGTGTTGGATGGTATTAAGTGCTAAACAATAGATAATATCTAACTTTATCATTTAACAATTTTCTTTGAAGATACATGGGTAATTCACCGATCAAAACTTGTAGAGACTCTAACATGTCTAATGATGCATTGTATATTGTGCCTGTAATGATTTTCAAAGCTCTATATTGGAGAGGGTCAATTTTTTTTCTTTCTTTTATACAAGCGGACTCATACATTTCACTTCTATAGTCTAAAATAGATAAAATAAATCTATTATATATCATCATCAAAATTTGATACTTATCCCCCTTGAAGTGCCCGAAACACAACGTCATAAATTTAACCTTTTCTTACATTTACCAATAATCGCATTAATATGGACAGACCAGGTTATTATAGAGTCTGCCCACATACCAAGAAATTTAGACTGCTCGCAATGAGGCAAAAGATGCCCATTTATTTTCAAAAATAATATCTTTGAAGAGAGAGAGAGAGAGACATGTAGAGGGGGAGGGGGTGAGAAAAATGTAAGAGAGAAATGTACAGAGGGAGGGGTGTGTAGAATACATATTTTTTGATAATTTATATTGTTCAAAAATCATTTGAATCGTAATTTCTTAAATAATTTAGCGGTGAAGGTCCTCTTTAATTATTTGTCCTCATTTTCCTACCAATACCTCGTTCTCAATGTCGTGCGATCCTTTACGAAAGCCACGATTGGCCTTTCGTAGCTGATCGCGAACATTTGTGAACCATTAAAAAAAATTATCTGATCAATACAATTGCCACGACTGATCTGGGGCCCGTTGCAGAAAGAGTTGCGATCAAACGCAACTAAAAAAATCTTGCGCAACTTGATTTTCAGCCAATGAAGAACCCTTATTCGGGACTTGCGCTTGATATTTTGACTTGCGTTTAAACGCAACTCTTTCTGCAACAGGCCCCTGATACGATCTGATACAATGTGATAAGGGGTCCGTTGCAGAAAGAGTTGCAATCAAACGCAACTTAAAAAATCATGCGCAACTTGATTTTCAACCAATCAACAGCGCGCATTTGGGACTTGCGATTGATATTTTGACTTGCGTTTAAACGCAACTCTTTCTGCAACGGACCCAAGATCAATACGATCATAATTTAGTACGCTGTTTGAATCGTGGGGCAATCGCGACAGTGGGAACTAAGTATAACAAGTGACTTTCACTAGGAATGAACAATATTTTTCTTTATTAATTTTCAAATCTATTTTGCGGTTTGTTGTCAAACATCTGACGGTACAGCTGTACTTAATTGTCTGCACACCTCATACTTGGGGCCGGTAACACAAAGCATAGCGATTGATCGTGAGACTGATCTCTGCGATTAATTACATTGAACACTGTACATGATCAGTCGTAAAGGTCAACCCCACGATCAGTCTTTAAGCTTTATGTTACCCGGCTCTGATGCAATTATGGTAAGATATACGTGGAGTATATACCAGCATAATTCTCAAAACAAACGAGAACATGATACATCTGAATCAACGTTTAATGGTTGGGAATGGTGAGCAATGCATGCATGGTTATTTTTATGTGTCTCAGTCGTATTTTTATATGGTGGTGGTGGGGGGGGGGGGGGAGATGGTACAAAACCAAAGGTATTTTTTCGACCTTCAGTAATAGGCCCTATATTATGATATTAAATGAATCTTGTAATATTGCATTTTGAACATTTTAGAAAGTGATGGAAAATGGTCAACGAATGATATCAGGCGCATTCATCACTCGGGAGCAATACCAAAGTATTATGATAGAGAGAGAGAGAGGGGGGGGGGGATAAGCGACTTTAACAGCACATGCGACGTAAATTTCCCCCTCTTAATTGAAATACATGGGTAACATGGGGTTACACAAAGCAGACTCTTCTCCTTACAATACTCTACGTGCTCTTTTTTTTTTTTTTCCCCTTTTATTCTTCACTTTTTACTACTTAAAATCATTGGGTGCGGTCGGCTCCTAATCCTCCCCCTACCGTAGCGTCACCCCACTTCATATCGAGTTTTATCCTCGTATGTTGCATTTGTGAACCTAATTGTTTTCAAACCCTCCCAATCTTCTTCCTCTTCTGGAAACAGTACAGGACACCGTCTGGTGTATTGTCGTACCCTCGATTCAAACGAAAATTTTCAATGGAAAGTTAACGCGAAAATCTATTTAAGAATATGAATATATAAGGGACGCTGATTCCCTTCCCCCCTCCCTACCCTTAAAACGTTTAAGTGCTACGCAGCTGCGTTTAAATTACCTCGACTGTTTTCCAGCCGTATCAATTACGGGTATGGTATAATTATAGTGGTGTCTACGTCTGTAGTGTATTCAAACCAAGGACCAGCTGAAAATGAGAAGGTTGTAGTAAATATACACAAGATCTGTAAACGAAAACAAAAAAATGAAATAGAAATATTTCTACTAATCGCATTTAAATAGATCGTCATGGATTCGGATACTTCAACGAACTTACAACGTCTGCCCGACATGGTAGCGCTACTACTAGATGATGTCGTGAAGTATTCAGTGTCGGCTTCAGGATTCGCGGTGTTGGTTGTCGTTTTCTTCGTGTATTGTGTCTGTTGTCATCGTCGAGATGGTAGCGAACGCGATGTCAACCGGGTGCCCTATGATTGCTTGTTTATCGGTAAGTCACTCATGATCATGATTTACCTCCAAAATGATATAGGAATGTGTTGCATTATTTGTAGTCCGTTATTTATTGGTTATTTGTAAATCACATTTTCGTACGCCACATGCACAGTGTGAGACTAGATAAATCTTGTATTTATCAACCGGTATATTTAAAAGTAGTGAATACTAATCCATTTTCGATGAACCTTCACTTAAAGGTGACTTTAATGAAGCTACAGTCATACCAACGGAAATGACCCCAAACCGCCAAATTTGATGTAATTGAACAGTGTTGAAAACAACTTCATGTCTTAAATCTGAAATCTGTTTCACCTGTATGATTGTTGCTATTCATCCTTGATCTTTTAACTTCTGTAACATGGCAATCAACAGAGCCGTTAACAGAGTTCACCAAACCCGGTTTGGATGGGTTATACCAACATTGCGTACTTTCTTTTGAATTGGGGTTTTCGTATTAAAGAAAGTATTATGTGCAATTGAAATTCGGTTGGCAGAACTCTCTTTAATAATGGCTCTGGCAATCAAGTCTTAAAAGCGCCATCGATAAAAATATATTATGTTCCGCGGTACTCTGCGATTACTACCGAGGCCTGTAACGTCATGCTTGTTTCTACTTCCCTCTCATTTATTTAGATACCACAATTCGCCACGCGATGTCATTGATCACGTGGTACTGCCGTGTACGGTTGAGACGTCACAACATGGACACCGAAAATAGGAAGCTTCTTAATGAGATACACGCTTTGTGTCAGACTAAAGCAGCACAGCGCCCCCAAGATCAGCACCCGACCCTGATCAGTGCATCCGTCAACACCAGTCTTGACCTATTCTTCCGGGTCCAGAAGTACCCACCGGGATCAGAGGTCATTGTGACCGCAATCAACACGTCCGACACCGTGCAGGTACTGCTGCATCATGGACTTCAGGTGATTCCTTTGGATGTTACAAGGGGTCAGCTCTCACCAGACCTTGAAGCCCTGAGGCTTCTCATCAATGAAAGCACGGTGGCTATACTAGTGACGCACCTATTTGGGCGGGTGTGTGACCTGTCGGCCGTCACCGAACTCGCCCATGAGCATGGGGTTCATGTTCTTGAAGACTGTTCCCAGGCCTGCATGGCGCCAGCCTATTCCACGAATCCAGAATCTGATCTCGTATTCTTCAACTTTGGGGTGATCTACCCGTGCACTGCGTTCGGTGGCGGCATCACAAGGATCAAGGATAAATATCTCCTTGAGAAAATGGACAAACTACAGGAAACATATAGCCAAGGATCTGAAGTAGAGTATATCCGAAAGGCTTTTAAATGCACCTTAACCGCAAAAGCTCTCCAGTATCCTCGCCTTTTATCTATGTTTTCTTCTTTGGCCAGACTTGTTCTTGTTGATCTCAAAAAGATCGTCAATGATTCCTTAACATCGCCCCCTACGGCTGGTCTGGTGCGTAATATGCGTCAGAGTCCTCCAACTTCGATGACATTTATGCTTTTTCAAAGGTGAAAAATAATATGTCTAGATCCACATCACTTTAATGTTTATTTAGATGTAAATCATTTTTAAAAATGAATGTTTATAATACATACACAATTCAGTCAAAATAATCTATGTATTTATTATTCATTTGTTTTTTAATTACGATCTAACCAATTTTACCTTATTTTTGATGGCAGCGAATAGCCACTGCCCGCGATCAAACTATAACTTTTCATTTTAGAAAGAGGGAAAAAGAACATCTTCATTCCTAAAAAGTTACTCAAAAATTCAATCCCTGTAAACTTGTTCATCAATACTAAATTAATTGATGATAGAGATAATTTATGCCTGTGATATCGATGTCCCTTTCTTGTTGTTTCCACGAACAGATTAAAGCATTTCGACTCGAATGGCGTGGAGAGATCTCAAGATGTCGGGGACTATGTTTCAGATAGGCTTCCGCAGGTAGCAGGTCAGATAGGCAACGACGCCCTCATTAGAGGATACTGGCTTTTCCCAATCCTTGTTGTGAGTACTCTTATGATTTTTCATTTTTGGATTACACTAATAGAAAGATATTAAAATCTTTCTTTACTATTTTTTTTCAAAGTCTAGAAGCATGATTATGTATCTTTCTAAATTTTTCTTCCCCCTTTATCTCGTTTGTGAAAGACAGGGGATTGCAATTTTGAACTGTACGGAATAAGAAAAGCGATTTAGAATTCTTCGTTTCTTTCACTTATACTTCTTTATTGATTATGAATAGTAGTTCATTAAATACTGCAAGCGAATTTGGAATATATCACATGGAAATTAATTTTGAGAAAAATGTTAAAACATAATTTGAACAGATATCAGCATACACCGTGAAGCGAATTCGGCATTTGCTATATCGATATTTAATTAACCGAACACATTTGTACATTTATGTATAGAAGAGTGTTCATATTCACTCCTCATTGATATCAACCATTAACATTGGTTCTTTTCTCCCTTTTGACCGATGATTTCTTAGGATAATCCAGATGAAGTCTGTCAGCGTCTCAATCGACTTGGTATCGCAGCTGCAAGAGGCCTTGCCCAGATCGAGCTAATTGTCTCCCCAAGTACAACTCCAGATGCTCCACCAACGAATCTAGTAGGCATCGATGAGACCCGATGCCAACCTACCACGGCATCCTTCATCATGGACCACATCATCTACCTTCCCGTCCACCGAGGCGTACCGAGACACCACCTCGATCAAGTCTGCCTAGCTGTTGAGATCGTCCTCAATAAGCTTGCCATCCTCGCCCGCTACCACGCCAGCCTTGGTTCGAGACAGAAGGAAACGCATCATGGTCCATATGGACCGATCACACCAAGAAGGAACAAGGAATCGTGTCGGAGGCGGATGGTTTCGTCTAATCGAAACGCAACTTCAAAGATGCAGCAGGCCATCGCAGCTAACGCCAATAGAAACGATTTGACATAGCCATGATTCTCAAGTACCGTTCACACTTATACCTTCCGCCATGATCCGATTACGGGAATCAGTCTCTATATCAATAAATCCTAACATGATGTTCCTGGTTAAAGTTCTCGTGTGAGGTTCGACTTACTGTGAATCCTGGTGAGCTTTTCATCTACATTGCCGTTTGAGTTATCAGATCTTACACTTTTGCTAAAATTTAATTGGCTTTGAAGCATATAAATATAGGTGTTGACTGGTGCTATGCTAACTGTAGGATGCGTCGGATAAACGCCAATCATGAACGATCCCCGGAAAAATAATCACACAACTTCTCTGATGTCACTTTAACTTGGAACCATTAACATACTGCTTGGACCTTCTCAAAGAAGAAAGGCCTTTAATACTAATTTCTATTTTACTTTCGTTTACTTTCTCTTCAGATGTTACATGCGACTATTCAAAAACTCATACAACCATTTCGAAGCTATACATGAAACGCATTTTAGGGGTCGAGAAGTAGTATGCGGTTTATATTATGAGTTATGTTCAATCTTTGCCATCAAATCAGAGAATTTCTAGAGGGATATTGCTTTGAAAAGACAAATATAAAAATAACTAAAGAAGGCTAGTTGATGGCACCGCAGGGTTACCAGTCAGCTAGATTATGGACGTCAAACATATCATCAAAACCTTGATGATATGAATAGTTCCCTCTTCCATGTCTTCCTTTTTAAGAAGTTCATTTTGCATTATAAGGAAAGTATCGAACATCGCCTTAAAAGAGTTTACCTCGCCCTTACTGCGGCAGCCCGAACACGTACTGTGTTCGGGCTGCGTTGTGATTCACCCCGGCTAACCAGATCAAACCAGATGAGCATCGGGAATCAATCAAAAATACATAAAATTGCACAATTAAGGAATCAATACATACTTACAACTTAAGCCGCAATATGGGCGGCCCTCAAAACTTCGAAATAATTCCCCAAAACGAAGCAAAAACGTCGGAAAATTTTGCCGGTGTGCATTAAAAGTCGTTTGTACAGGAAGCAATGGAGGATCGATATAGCCTTTTGACGAGGCAACGAGATAAATTGATTTTTATCTTCGTGCTAGCAGAAAACAAAAACATTGTCTCTATATTTAAATTAGTTTCTTTATCATCTTTTTTTTTTCGAGAGAGATTATGCACGTGGTGTCGCACATTTTTTTTAATATGCATAATTGAAAACAATTGATACACCTTGTGAGTAAAAAGATAATTTGATAGCCTATTTTATGTGGTTTGTATTGACGCTTGAAATGATGAAGCCTATTCTTTGCAAATAATTTATTTCCTTGTATTATATTAAGAAGTACTAGTAATTTGATATCATTTCATGTTTGTATTTTAGTATTATTCTATTGTTGTAAATTGTTGTACAAAATAATTATTCAGCCTTTGGCTGCGAGGCATGTTTTTAACAAACCATTATTGAATTGATTTTAGCCATATATATGGCTGCTATTTTTTCAAGCATTCAGCTTACGGTAGCTGGTCTCTGCATTTGAATTCATTTGTTATTGTTTACATAAATTATGTCTATATCTTCTTATAACCATAGGCGGCGGAAGTGGGGGCGGGGGGAGTATCCCCCCTAAATTTTAGGTGGGGTTACGAACCCCCCTAAATTTTTTGTTGATAACCTTTTTTTTTTGGCTTCAATTTTTTTTGCTTGTCATTTTTTTTTGCTTTTCAAAAAAATGTGGTGCCCCCTAAAATTGTTGGCTTCCACCGCCAACTACATTGTCACCGTTGTAATTTGATCATTATGTATGTTTGATTTTAAATAATTGTTATAAATTTGCAATTTTGAATAAATGCAGAAATACCTGCTTTAAAAAGAAAGAGAAATGCTCGCATATATGACGTCACAAAAAAAATAAAATAAAACTCTATTATTAGCCCGGGGGTGGTGGCTCAACTTACCCCGCCTTCCCCTATATATATATATACATTTTTTTTTTTA
This sequence comes from Lytechinus pictus, assembly GCF_037042905.1. Classification (NCBI taxonomy): domain Eukaryota; kingdom Metazoa; phylum Echinodermata; class Echinoidea; order Temnopleuroida; family Toxopneustidae; genus Lytechinus; species Lytechinus pictus. The sequence continues at coordinate 23,322,330 of NC_087262.1, forward strand.
CCACAACCGGCTGGATACGTCTTTCTCAGGCAACATCTTCCCACTAGCGTACCTATACTGCCCCCCCCTTACGAGTCACACTCACAACCCATGCAAGGGACGTGTCCCTAGCTATGCCCCCCCCCCCCGATGAGTCACAACTGATCCCTGACAAGCCACCATAGTGGCCCCCTCCTTTGAAGTTGAATACCTTCTTTTTTCTTCTTTTTTTTTGCTTGTCAATTTTTTTCTGGTGCGAAATGTCTTTTACATCCTGTTGAGGATCATTTTTTTTTCCTTTTTTTTTTTCTGGTACGAAATCCTATAGGCCTATTTGTGGTTTAAGTCAAGACCTTTTCTAGGCGTGTCAAATTTGAGTCACACTCACAACCCATGCAAGGGACGTGTCCCTAGCTATGCCCCCCCCCCCGATGAGTCACAACTGATCCCTGACAAGCCACCATAGTGGCCCCCTCCTTTGAAGTTGAATACCTTCTTTTTTCTTCTTTTTTTTTGCTTGTCAATTTTTTTCTGGTGCGAAATGTCCTTTACATCCTGTTGAGGATCATTTTTTTTCCTGTTTTTTTTTTCTGGTACGAAATCCTTTAGGCCTATTTGTGGTTTAAGTCAAGACCTTTTCTAGGCGTGTCAAATTTTTGGGCGGACGATTTTGCCCCCCCCCCCCCCCGTGGAAAATCCTAGGTACGCTACTGCATCTTCCTCTTATACATTTTTAGTTCTTGTTTTGCGACATTTATATATTTAGAGCATGAAAAATAATAGCAAAAACATGCAGCCATCGACTTAGCAATGGATCTCATTTCCACCATTTTTTAAAACAAAAGCTGATCGAATCGGCTTGGAAAAAAAATCACCGCGCATCACTGCACCGGTAGCGACGTCCCGTATCGTATTATACGGTATACCGCCGCGCCTCGCGCGCGCCACGTGTGTTGCATTGAAGTATTGTCGTCCTGTTCAAGAGTCCACTTTCGGATTCAAGGATTCAAGATGAATTCTTCAAAATGTGCTATGTGCCTGTCATCTTTTGTGAAAGGATCAAAGGGATATGGTCGGGTAAGACTTGCCACTTTTACTTCTCCTAGGACAGCCCATCGATTTTGCCCCAAAACTGTAATTTGCGACAATTATGTTTGTCGAAAGTGCGAGCGCTTCATTGTCAAATTGGATGGTGCTGTTTACGTGGTTTAGTTATTTGCATTTTTTAAAAGCAATAAATCATACTTTAGAGTGACAATGCAAAAGATTCTGAAGAAGTATGTGTAGAGACTTAGAATAGGCCCTATATTTCAAATTAGAGCAGAAAGATTAATTTATGAACCATCTATTCCATCTCATTTAGAATTAGCTTCACGGTACCGTACGCCATGACGTATTTTTCTTTACTTGGGCAAGTGTTGGTCCTGAAAAGGACCACCCAATCTCTTTAAAAAATAATAAAAAAAGACGTGTTGCATTTTGACCAAGAAAGATCAGTATGGAATCCAGTTGAGTACTACTAGATTAGGACACAAGTAATAATATTGTGACCAGTAACAAACTCCAGTAGACTAATATTATATTAAGACCACTTTAATTTCGAGTTAGTAATTCAAGATCAGTTTGACAAGTGGAATTTCAACTTGTAACTTTTTAAATTGACTGGTCTAGCTTAGTTGATCCAGTCTAATTTCATATGGACAAATATACGCGCAGCACTGAACCAGTAAGACAAGTAACCAATGTTGCAATTTCCAGATCGAGTTTCCAGTTGAAATTCTACTGGTCAGACTGGTCCAGTTTAAACTGGTTCTTTGTGATTTATTACTTTCTCCATTAGGTTGTGATGGAGGGCAAAGCACGTGCTCTTTCCGTAACCCGTTGGGAGAATCACGAGACTGTCGTTTCCTCTCTGGGCCTCTTCCAGGGCCTGTTTTTGAGGCACCTTTAATTTTATTGCAAATTCTTCTTCAAGTTCCTCCATATTTGCAACGCGAACTACGTTTCTGACGTCAATGTCGACTCAATATTGACCTTGATTCTAACTTATTACATCTCTAATTTAAAAAAAATGTATTTTGTAAACGCAGTCATGTTTGTTCATAATATACAGATTGAGATAAATATAATTTTAATGAAATGAATTCTTCTTTAAATAATGTTTTTTTTTCTCTGTTAAATGCAAGCAAGATTGATATCCATTACTGAAATACCTAAATCGCGATTTATTTGAAAAGCAAGTTCGTGATTCGACCGAAGTTTTCTTATCTCTTCTTGTAATGCATATTCATTAACCTTAACAGTGACGACATCTTATAAATATTCATGTTGCGCATGCGCATACATGTTTTTCATTTAATTCAACATGGCGATTCGTACGAAATCCGAAAATTGATCCTCTATTGTACGATTCCATCGAATTTTCGTAATTTTAAGGAGAACGTATCTTGAACTCAGTTTGTTTAGGTAAGGTCAGTCCTAACTGTCGTATTTTTGGTTTCGTTTTATCATCCATGTTTTTGTAATTTAGCGATTAATCTAGTGCATCAGTGCACTCCGGTGAGAACGAGTGGGAGCGTTCAGGACCTCGACACTGTCTAAAGACGTCGTGTCGAGGTTCCCGGGGCAAACCTCGCCCTTGCCCAAAATCAGAGGCTCACATTTTCTCGTTTCCCATCAAGTGAATTAAAATTGCCTATATTTTGTAATAACATCATGAAGTAAATTTTAAAAGACCAATTCGCCGTTTTTTTAATGTACTTCATGATGTTGAAAATCTATTTGCAATATATATTGAAAAGTATCGCGACGGTATACATGATGAAAGAGAAATAGGTTTTAGTAGTTTGTCTCCTCGTCCATCAGTGACGCAAATGGCTTTATCATAATGATAATGCAGAAGCTGCTCTTCATAAGACTTTGAAAGCCTCTCAGAGCCAGTGTAATAAATCATTCATAAATACGAAACAAATATTTAATAATTATATCGTGAATCTATACTAAACATCCTAAGCAGTTTCTATGACATTGGTTGTAAATCAAAATCGGTTTTGTGCCCCCGCGTATATTTCATTGAAGAATTATATTTTCATATGTGAAATATATTCATTTTTTTCTAATTTGCTTTCCTTATTGACAATACTCGGTATACATGCGCGAGCAGACAACGTTAAATTTGATCGCCTGAGACAAGAGAAGATTATTCTTAACGAATTATAAACATAGTCGGAGACGTTTCCTTAACTCGTTGCATAAATTCTGGTAATCTGTCAGACTCTATTTTTTCGATGAAGTACGCTTTAATATGATGAAGATAAATCAAGAAAGATACTGCCAGTGGCGTAGCCTACATATAGGGGGGAGGAGGGGCTTGGGGCTCCCCCAAAAAAAAAATCACGACCAAGAAAAAGAGACAAAATGAAGAAAAGGAAAGAGAGAAGGGTAAAATATGGTATTATTTTCTCATTATCATGTAAAAATCTATCACAAATTTGAAAATTTGTAATAAAAATGTCTAAATTTTTGTTCGTTCACCTTGCTCGCTCGCAACTTAATTTTTTTATTTTTACGCGATACGCCATACCTAGCCCCCTTAAGATTTTTGGCTCATTATTCCACTGGATACTGCTAAGATCCATTACTCTGTTATTTTTTCTCTCTGTATAACTGTTTCTCATTCACGTAAAACACTGTGAAACAGTTTTTAGTTTATAACAGCACAATATGAATAAAATCAAGTTATCAATATCACAGCCTGCTTAACTAAAAGCTGTATGTGTCAAGGTCCTTTTTCAGTGGCTTAATGAGTCAAAAATGTTGAAGGGGCCAGATATGACGTATCGGGCAAAATTTGTAAACAAAAATTATTATAAAAAAATAAATAAAAAAAATAAAAAGTTTTTAGCGAGCAAAAATTTCGTCATTTTTCATTACAAAGTTCAATTGTGTGATTGATTTTGACAAAATAATTATTCAAAAAATTATATCACATTTCACCCTTCTCTCTTTCCTTTTTCCCTTTCTCCTTTTTTTCTTGGTCGTGAAAATGTTTGGGGGTCCATGGCCCCTACAAATAATAGACAAATGTTTGAGTAATATTCTCATGTAAACTAGTTTTATTTTATTTTCTGATTCCTAATGTATGTACAACCAATCCGAAAATCCATTGATTTCTTCAAATGAAATAATTATATATAACACACTTTACATATTTGCGCGCATAGCTGCAAAAAAAATTAAAAGACTTAACCAAATAAGCTCCCCAGAAAGATTGCGAAAAAGAAATGAATTTAAATTTGCTATTGTTTTAATTTAAAAAAATCTATATCGCCGCTCTCTAAAGATATTCCAACTTCGTAAATGAAAGACAGTGCCTCTTTTAGTCGTAAATTGATTTGGCATGTCTAGTATTGATTACCATTATAAACGATATGCCTTACTTTGAAATAATATCATAGTTTAGAATATATATATATATATATATATATATGTGGAAAATCTTTAGTGGTTTTATATTACAATGCTTACTAGAAGAAATAACTAGCTAGTTCCATATTACTACATTGAGGTAGGTGCACATTCAGTGACATTCCAAATTGTACACTCCCTTAATTGGTCAAACTCATACGTAATAAAAAAAATGACTTCATAGTGTTTGAACTGTATTAAACTCCGAACAATTTAAAAAGATCCCGTCTGAATCTCTTGACGAGACCATTTACAATTGGGTTAATGATGTGGTTGATTAACAACAGGTCCCGAATGAAAGAAATAAGAATATCCACAAGAACGTGCTTATTTATTATACTTGAAATGGCTTTCTGAAGAAACGTATCGATTAGGAGAATGATGCGATCAGTTACTTCGACCCAATACCAGCATCCATATTTGAAATGATAGCACTCTAAACGCATTTGAATGAAAAAAATAACTGTTCTGATATTTGATATAATCAATATTTAAGTGAGTCTTAATTTTGAAGTATTCCACCTCCGACCTGTTTGTCTCAGACAAGACACGTACAGCGAGTCATGTCTATAGATAGGGGGAATACAAAGCTTTTACTGCTTTTCAAACACGTCAAAATGTCAATTTGATATCAGTGATGGTTGTGAAAGCAGCGTGAATATAGCATATCCAGCAAATTGGATTGGTAGGTGAGGTCTATAAGTTGGATAGGGGATTCTTTCATTTTTTTCTTAAAAAAAGGTGCAGTGTTGCATTTTGGTGCTATATTTTGTGATTTCTCAATTATTGTCACTGAAATTTACGCTTGCACATCTATTTCATTTGTGCTATAAATTTCCAGAGGGTCTTTTCTGACGATGCAGTCGGTGCCTTAACAATCTCTTAAGCTGAGCTGCCCGATTGATATCTGAACATGAATGTGATTCATGTAGTTCAGACGTTCATTGATTGGCCTATGTCAGTTATTTTTCTACATCATATTTTACATCCTGTCGATTAATTTGAATTCCAGTTTACAGTACTTTATTCTTTTGATAATTATTTTTCTCTATATGTTTCTTGATATATTCTGAATTTAATTTTCCGAAATAAATTGGGAGTGAGTTCTCCAAGCCCCTTCCATATCCGCCCACTGTTCAGCATTTTCGTACATCAATATATTTTCCACTCTTCTTTTGTGGATTCGTTTGGTTGCCAGCCCATGGTCAATGAAAGTAGAATCAATTAAATGAATTTTCCATTCATTACAATCCAGCTTCTTACTATAATCCACACGGACGCGTTTAAAATAAATTACCAAACATTCCCCGAGACCTGCAGGATAACACAAGTACTGTAAAGAGCTCATTTGGCTTTTCCCCTGTAAAAGAAACTGATGTACTCGAAATCATACGAAATTTAAGAAACACGAAATCAGTGGGACTGGATGGCATTTCTGTATTCGTTTTGAAATTATGTGCTTACGAAATAACACCCAGCATCACCTATTTGATAAACTTCTCGTTGAAATCGGGCAAATTTCCCAAACAATGGAAGATTGCAAAATTCATCCCAATTCATAAAAGTGGAGATAAAACAATTCCATCAAATTTTAGACCCATCTCCCTCATTCCTTGTGTGTCAAAATTTTTAGAACGTATAGTTCAGAGGCAGGTCCTCTCGTACCTACATATTCACAATATTCTCTCGCCGGCACAATCCGGTTTCCGGGCAAAGCATTCAACGATCACAACATTGATCAAGGTAACTGATGACTGGTACCATGCAATTGATAAGAAAGAGTATACCGGTGCGGTGTTTGTCGATCTCAAAAAGGCCTTCGACACCGTAGACTGGGGAATTCTTCTAAAGAAGCTTACTAATATTGGGATAAAGGGTACTCCATTGCTATGGATGGAAAGTTACTTGACCGACATAATTTGTAGGACGCTTGTCAACTCTGAGCTTTCTGCAGAATCTAACATTACCTGCGGAGTCCCGCAAGGTTCACTGCTAGGACCACTATTTTCATCATGTACATAAATGATTTAATGGACTGTGTGGAATTATGTCAGGTTCAATTGTACGCCGATGACACGGTTCTTTACTTTTCTCACCCATCTATCCAAAACGTAGAGTCAGCTCTTAACTCCGACCTGGAGAATGTTCATAAGTGGATGAATAATAACAAACTGAGTGTCAATTGTAATAAAACAGAATGCATCCTAATCGGAAGTAAACATATGCTTGCTAAGAAATGTCTTGAATGTACACTCTTAAAAATGTTGGGCAACATACGGTCCACACAACAATTGGTTAAAACTTTATCCAATTCTGGGTAGTTTTACACCAATAATGTGTGCTTTGGGTGAAAACTACACAGTATTGGTGTAAAACTACCCAGAATTGGATAAAGTTTTAACCAATTGTTGTGTGGACCGTATGTTGCCCAACATTTTTAAGAGTGTAACATTAAACAATTCCCGTATAAACCAAGTGCGTGAATTTAAGTACTTAGGACTGATTTGTGATGAAACTTTGACCTGGAATAAACATATCGAAAAACTAGTCCAGAAAGTAAGTAAGATGGTTGGTTTTCTAGGACGATTAAGACGCTCGTTGAATGAATCAGTTGTAAACTCCATTTATAAGTCTCTTTTACTCCCATATTTTGATTATGGTGACGTAATACACAGCTCAGCATGTAATAAATATATCGAACAACTCCAGAAGGTACAGAACAGAGCAGCTCGTATCATAATAAGAGTAAAATCAGAGTCACACATATCTGTCGCTGAGTTGCATAATTCTCTGGGCTGGCAATTTCTTAACAAAAGGAGAAATCAGCATTGTATTGTTTTTATGTACAAGGTAATGCACGAACTAACTCCTCAGTATTTACGTAATGAATTCACGGTCGCACCTCAATATTACTCTTTTCGTTATGGCGAAAAACTACTTTTACCTAAACCACGGACAGAATTCCTTAAGAAATCCTTTAAATATAGAGGTGCCAAGGTATATAATGCCCTACCTTTGGACTTAAAATTGTCTCCTACTGTTAAAGTTGAATTAAGAAGGGGGTGAGTTTCCATAAATATGGGTTCCACACACAATATATAGTATATATCAGTTGTTAAAACAGATAGCATGTCACAAAAATCCTCTGCCTTCTCGATATTTTGCTTTGAAAGTCTATGAAATTAGCCACCTGTCAGAGCCCGAGAGACGAGTGTACAGAAAAATCACTCGGAGTGTGACGTCACCGGAGGGAATTAAGTATAAGAGGTGCCCGAATGTAATACAGAAATGCTATGCAGAGAGAGAAAGATGATTTTACAATTTTTTTTCAAAGCAACTCAAATCAAACAAATAGGACTCGTATGTACAAATCTTTACTTTCCCTGTATAAAAAACAGTATGAATAACTATCATGAACTCTTAAATCATGATGTAAGATTGCAAACAGTGAGTTATTGAATGATACTTTCACTATTTCTCATTTATTTTATCACGATGTTCCATCAAGTGAGTAGCTGGAAAGTAATTCCGGCGGCTAGCTCAGCTCTGCGCGCGCTGCACGCCTATACAATACACACAACACCCAGGCATTGAGTGTACTATGTCGACCCGCAGTTCATGACCATGCAGCGATCCCCTGGCGTCTCTTTCTTCTTTCTTTTTGTCTTTGACTCCATTTTTATATCCTCTGGATCATTTCCACTCATAGCTCATTCCACAGAACAATCTTGAATCAAACGTACTATTCTTCTCGGCCTTCCGAGTTGTTTTCTATATTTAATTACGCTAGGGGTCACCGTCACACATACAGACGCAATTCGCAAGTGAGTTGAAGACAGCAAGAAAGGTATGCGGTACGGTAGCTCGACAGCTAGCTGTGCCGGAGCGGGCGGCCGTTCGGCACAAAGCAATTCCGCAACCAACTGTGTTTTTTGCAAGAGCCGCGTCACACGCGGATAAATATGTCATAATAACACGTCTGCTACGTTATCGACTGGTGAGAAGATCTCGATCAAATTTCATATTTATTCGCATTAAAATTATTCCTTTAGGGTCTATGGTATCATTCTGAGTGAATTTACATATTTGGAATAATAGTACGGCCATAAATATACTTTTAATCATTCCCTCTTTGCAAGTTCTCCGGCTCGCAGATACAACTTCAACTGCAGTTTATTCCATTATATGACTTGTTTCGCCACGGACACAGTCCCGAAAGAAAACAGGGCGTTAAAATCGTCTAAAATCGCTACGAAGAAGAACAGTTTTAACAATGTAGGGACATGTTATTGACTATATGACTTTGAATAATCATTACTTCCTTTCAATATCGTTCACATAAAATCAATAGCGATAAAATGAAGTTTTGACACAAAAGTAAACATGAAGGCGTACGTGCATAGTACACAAAGCAGCACTGCCTTGTTTACTACACCGGGACCGAATACCCCCCGGTGACGTCACACTCAGAGAACACCTGTCTCGGTAGGCATTGCAGGAGCGAACTCAGGGAAAATGGTTAGGGATAAATCGTTAAAATTCACTATTTTGAAAAACTAAAATGGGGGGTCGAATCACCTCTTAGTGTTTGGGGGGTTGTAAGGTTGCTATTAATGTAAATATCTCAATATTTGGAATCGTCTTCTTAATTCAACTTTAACAATTTCAAAACTAAATTATCATCTCACTTCGGTGACCTGCTTACCTTGTCATGAAGTCAATATTGTATTTTTTTTTTCTTCCCCGTCTCCCCATTTTGTTTTCTTTTCTTTTCTTCCCCATTTCCCAATTGTTCTTTTAACAAACTTTAAATTACTAACTGATTTTGAGCTTATTCCACTAAATAGTTCCACAAAGTGCATTCTCCTTTTTGGTTTTTATTTCTTACTTCTCATATGAATCCAATCAGTGTATATACATGTTTTTATATATTTATTCCGATGTTGTCTCAATGCAATCGGTACTTTTATCCTGAATTTCTTTCAATATTTTTACGCTCTTATTGTTGTCCTCCTAAAATTGTATGCGTGAACCAGAATCCTGTGTTATTATGACAGTTTACAATGATTACATATTCATTTATATTCATTGTATATTTATATTATTCATTTTCTATTCCTTGCTCCTTGTGAAAACCTTTTTCAATAACGTGATAGCAGCCTAATTCATTCAATTCATTCATTTAAAAAAAAATATTTAATGTAAATTCTTGCCAAACTATTTAATTTTATGATCTTTTCTTATTAGTAACAACATATATCATGTCATTTTTGTTATTTTGTTTGATTTACCGTATATGTTATGCTTCTTTCATATGTGTTTACTTTTTACTTTGTATTGTATATGGACCCCATGGAAGAACAGTATAGTCATGTCGACTAAACTGAAAATGGGCTATTCATCCGTTTTGCATGTTGCATTTTTGTTTTTTTTGTTTTTTATACGGAAAATAAATACTATACTATACTACTATAATATATACTATATAAAAGAGCGTGTTTTTATGAACGCCCAATGCAGCCACGAAATCAAGTGAATAAAGGAGCTTAAACTTGGCAATATCGATGTATCAAAGCTTTTCAGATTGTATAATAACCGCACACGCATCTTAGATTCTTGTATGAATTTACATAATATATGTGGGCCATCCTGGGAAAATGGGTATTATAGGTGAAATTTTGGATTTTGTTTTTTTTATGTTTTCTGGTACATGGACACATGTACAATATGTATACAAAATATTAGAGTCTAATTCATATTTAAATTAGAGATATGGCCAATTGAATCAGGGGTACCCCCCCCCCTGCCTGGCTGTATGGGTCGTCATGGTAGTCGGGCTTATTATTCATCTTTTCATGATATGGAAATGTTGGTTCTTTTGTAACGCCCAACATACCTGGCATAGGCGAGGTGATCTTTTGTAGTGCAGACATAATTTTTATATATACACAGCTAGGCGAATACAATAAAAGAAATTATTCTACATATTCAACCACACCCACACTAGAACCCACACACTCACATTACATGCAAAAAAAACCTTATGGAGACTATTTGTCATACTATATATACTGTAGTTCGTCATAGCGCGTAGTTTTAAAATGGGAGGAGGTTCCCAGATCCAATGACCAGGGGAAGATGGGGTTGGGTTATTTATCTGATTTTTTTGTTGTTGGGGGGGGGCAGCTTATCATTTTTTTGGGGGGTGCCCACCCCCACAGGCGCCGCAGAACATTTTTTGAAAATAGGAGGGGCTGTCCATGCAAAAAAAAAATCACAATCAAATGGTAATTTTTTACATGTTTATACATGCGTTCTGGGGAAAAAAAGTGGGGCCAAAGCCCCTGCCCAACTCCATCCTAGATTTGTCCCTGCCCTTAACCACCCCCCCCCCCAAAAAAAAAAGACACCACCTTGCTGTTTGTCTATACTTCACTTTCTCGCAAAGTAAAATCTAAAAAAAATCGTGCTTAAGCTTTGGAAAATAACCACAAACAAAATTCAATTTTGCAAAACCAATTTTTTTCGGTGGCAATACACAATGGTGAAAAGCTGATGCGAGCTACATTTCATAAAGATTTAATATGACAGCAACTCTTGATGAAATATCAACTTTCATTGAACTAGCGAATCAGGAAGCAGAAGGTTCACTGTTTTCATGGTAGTTTTCATTCGAGCAAGGGATCATATCAACATTTAATGAAATGGACCACATTTGGTTTCTTTTTAGGGATGGGGTAGTCATAAAAATATATTTCACAAATTGCTGCCAAATTATCTGGATCACTGAAGGATTTTTTTTAGGTCACTTCGTTTGAAAAGAAGAGTAAAACTGTGCATAAAAACTTGGCTCCACATATTAATACGACAGGTATTATAACTTACAAATACTCACAAATACATAGTCATCTTTTCTCTGCTACACTCTGTACACGTGTAATGATATGCGTTGTAAACGTCTTATGCTTGAATAAAAAAACAATATCAGAGTTTAATTCTTGATATGGAAGAGACTACATACATTTACTCTCTTCTATGCAGCAGTATTAGCAAAACTCAGGAATGTGCATCGCTCTCCACTGTCCAAATTTGCACTAAAAAGGATATAAAATATGATAATCTCTCCTTAGTGTGTGTGTTTAACATTATCACAAACTTCTTAATACAGCAGCAAACTTACCATATTTCAATTTTCTACAATGACATCCTTCTAATGGGTTAGCAAACGTTACAAATTAAGTTTAATTTTTTTATCGAAAAACTTCAGAGTTTGTTCATTCAAAGTAAAACATGTATTCATTGTTCAATTTCCTCTTCTACCGGGGAGGCCGCGAGGTGCCTTGTCCTCATCTAAGATCTTTCCATATATCATATTCCCTCTATTTGGAAAATCCAGTTGATAGCTCATCTGGGAGTATCTGAGAGACTATGTCAGCAGGGTTCACCAAAGGGGATAATTTTCTTCCTCTGCATTGTTTGCTTTCTTCATGTTCCAGTCCTAAATGCCACGTTCCGATGACTCAAATCTACATTTTTGATGAATGCAATTGAAAAGTTCACCGATATTAATGTGTTATAAAAACAGTCACATTACACTCTCATTTCTTCATGATTCATGGACATTTATCAACAACATGATATTTAAAATACATTAACTTTTCACTCTTTGGCTTTGTGTAAATGTTACTTGTATTTCTAATAAAGGTGGAAGTACTCCCTGATGTCATATTTTTCTACCAAAAATAATAAGATTTAACTATTGATAAAGTCAAAACTGGCACACTATTTCCATATAGAATATGGATAAAGCATGGAAAGCTACCTGAAGCTGTGGTAATGGTGAATCCCATATCAGAGTCTTAAAGTACTTCTTGATAGGCTGCTGTCAGCTGTATGTTGGTGATGTCTTGTCCTCACTGCACTAATACAGTTGCTCTGTAGATCCCGTGCCCTTAAAATGTTTAACACAACGAAAGAAAACAAGGCCAATTAGTTAACAAATTTTCAGAGTTAAAGTTTATTTAAAAAAAAACACTACTTAAGAAAAAAAACTAAAAAAAAAAAAAAATTAAAACTATAATTTTTTTTTATTTTCAAAAATATGCCTTTTTATTTATTTTTTAATATTGAATGATTTTGTGTAGAAAGTTGGCGAACCTCATGTAATGTAGCTCGACCAGATTGTAGAAAAAAATAAGAAATCCCCCCCACACCCGCCCCCAAAATATATTGTTATTTTTGAATAAATTTCTTATAAATTGTGACAATCTGTTTTCGAGTTATAATTTCGATATCATTTGCACAGCTTTGGTGAAGCTCATACCAAATAGACCCCACCCCCTCCGAAAAAAAAAAAAAAATTGAAATCAGAAGTCCGACAAATAAGAATTTGTTAGGAGAGGGGATTTGAAAAATGTCCATAATTAACCGATTTAAAAGGGTACTCCGAGCTGAAAATAATTTCATCAAATGTAAACAAAAGCTGCAAATTTCATCAAAATCTGATAACAACTAGATCTAATAGGGTTTTTCATGCATTATAAAAACAGTTATATGCACGTCTTAATAGATATTCGTTAGATGGGCTGATGATGACACCCCACTTTAACTTTTCTTATAACAAAACATGAAATCATACTTATTTTATTTGGTCATACGTGTGTGAATGATATGTCACCTTTTTACATTAATTAATATCTAGTCTTGGAGGGGGGGGGGGGATAGAACAAACATAATTTCATGTAACAAGGTGAGACATCTTTGCATCAGTTTGTCAAGTAAATTCATAAAAACATGCATAGAACTGTTTCACCGAAATCCATATTTTTAAATTATCATAGCTCTTTTACTCCTTGTCCAATTTTGATTTTTTTTATATACATTTTTTACAAACTTGTTGCATGTGATAGATTTAACTTAAATGGTTACAAGTATGTAACGAAGGCCTATCTAAGTAGGTGCAGATCTAGATCTAGTTGATAGCCTAGGCATACATAAGTTAGATCTTAAAAAGGCCGTCAAAGTCCCGGACAAATACCGCGAATCGCTGCAGCAGTCGCATGTAATTTGACGTTTAAAGACGTTCCTAAAAAGCTCTCTCTCGATCGATCCACATAAACACGCAACACAAAATTCACATTCACGTGTTTAGTTGCCATGCCCATGTTCCTCGCATCGCAATTATCAATTAATTTAACAAAACAACTCAATCTGCAACATAATTTAACTTACCTTCATGGATTTCAGCCAAGGGAATTAAATTCAATCAACATGTATCCGAACCCACCACCAAATATATCGAGCCGATATATCCACAGTTCTGAAAAAAAAAAATGCGCCTGACATTTTTTTTTATTTCCCGCGGGTTGTTTGTTTTGTTTTTCCTCGCGACGCGCGCCAGACAAAAGTTTGATGACACGCGTATTTAAATGACGTCCTAGCGCATTTATTGTCTCTCACCAATAGTCTGGTTTTTGCGCGACGCCACACATATATTTTCCCAGGGATCACTTTATTATGAAAAGCGTTTTTGGTGCTTCAATTAACAAGGTGGAGGAGATTCTGAGAACCTGGATGGACATAATATCCAGAAAAATTGAGGAAGAAAATAAATGGGATAATATAGAGGATAAAAGAAGAGACATATATAGGGATGTGAGTATGGGGGTGGGGTGTATTAGTATTAACCGAAGTACCTAGATGCCTAGAAGCCATTCTTCTATATTTTTTCAAGATATTATTTCTTTAGTGTAATATTGTCTTTACATTATAATCATGTATCACTGTAGTCTCATGTATGTGAATGATGTAATCACGCAGGAAACAAAACATGAATAAATAAATGAATTAATAAATGAATAAATAAATAGTTGGTATTTCACATTGGAACTCATTGAATTATGAACCATCATTTTATAAATCACAAAAAAGGGTAACTGTATTGGTAGTCATGATTTATGCATCGTACAGATAGTCGTAAGAGCAACAGACCAAACAAAATATGTAATGGCCCGATTAGCAATTTAGAAACTCAGACTATACTCAAATAAAACAAATGGAAAAAAACAGAACATTCTTGTGCATTTATTTCAGATTTTTAAAGATGGTTTTCATACACATTTACATATAATAAAACATTGATATTCATAACTGACATCGTTCACAAAGCCCACACTTACATGGCAAAATTGTCAAATATCGACTAAATCAAACAAAATATGCATGGAAAACTGACAGTATATGTTTATAAATTGAAAATTGATTTTAATGAGAATTGACATCAATCACAAGTTAACCCTGACATAGCTCAAAGATTTAAAAAAATCACGAAATATATTAAAACAGAGTCAGATATAAGAGTTAATACATACCAGAAAGGTAGTATTATAAGATGTGCAAAAAGGTAAACCAAATAGTGTATTTAGTTTGTCATCATCAAAATGAGCATTTGTTAAACAAAGAATAAGTACAATGATAATGACGGTAATTACAAAAATAACAATTATCATGATTACACAACAATAAAAATGAAGATTGTATAAACAACTTAATTTGATACAACGAATACGTGGAATATGTACATAATAATGATACGTTACAAATGACATACATGATTTACAAGGGATAAAGATTAGACTTAGGTCTGTTGGCATTAACATAATTTTACAATTACACGAAGTGAGTAAATATTTCCAAACTGAGAATTAAAAACAAAATATTACTAAGGAACAGTTCAAAGAAGCCCGAGTCGGAATCCGAGGCTACTAAATGAAAATGTATAGCCCCGAGATTTGATAGACCACATTCGTGTACCCCCCCCCCGATCATGATTTGAATGGTCATCACCGGCCATCGGTCAAAATTAATGTTTGGCAACAGCTTAACACAACCAGTCAAGTTCATTTTGATACAAGGTACCGTGGTCGAGTGGCCTTAGGCGCCTGATTACACACTTGTAAATCCCGGGTTCGAAACTCGGCCATGAAATCATACCCTTGAAGAAGGCATTTTATTTACACCCCTCTTTCTTGACGGTGAAGTTAACAGTTGGTACCAGACGTAAATAATTGATCCGAATGATACGCACTAACCCCCACTCATAGCAGGGAAATCTATCCTGCTGATCCAGATGTAAACTTAATAATTTTGTTGATTTTTGTGCTGCGATCAGTTCAGGCGAGGCGAGAGGGTACCCGCACTGTTAAAATAAAACTGTAAAAAAAGTAATTATTACTGGCAGCTGGGACAGTATGGACTGTTGAATTAGGATCGGCTGTAAAAATGCAAAAATACAAAAAAAAACCACCATTTTAACATTCATTTTACATGAAAATCGCTTTTAATTTACAAATACGAATATTATTTATACGATAGATAGCACTGCAATCAACGTAACAATAGTTCGTTGGTATTGTTATATTGGATTATATATTTTACTTTGTTTTACATTTAACTTGTAATTATACGTTACATATCACTGCATAAATACGTTTGGTTTGTTAAATCATTGTGTCGTCTGTTTTTTAGAGGTAAACATCCTGTAAATTTACGATTTTTCTTTGTAAAATTACTAGTATTTTTAACAGTGCGGCCGGATTTATTCGAATGCATGCACAACCGATTATTACAAAGCGCTGTAAATTGAAATTGACATCGGCACATAACATTGACAGAGTTACATACTATTCAAATGTATCACTGACGATAAATAGCACTTCGAAACCAAATACCTACTTAGCCCAGTTGATTTTATATATACACAACAAAAAAGTAAGTCCCCCCTTAAACAAACATACATAATTTCTGAACCAAATCGAGTTTTTAATATATTTTTACATGAGCGTGTAGGTAATTTTATAAACTACCCTCTGAGTAAATGTTATGGACGTATTTTATGTCATGCTTCAGTGAGCACCGCCAGAAGGCAAAATTGTCACTTTTCAAAAGTCACAAGCCAAATATCATGATTTTGATTCCACTTTATTGGAACGAATTCCACATTATCATCATGAAAAATCGTCAGGTTTGTAAAAGGTACTTTCTAAAAGACTATACAAGTTTTTGGCTAAACTTCACGGTTCAATAAACACAAGTTAAAATTTGCTACAATTTGATTTTTTACACATTTCTATCGATGAAAATGATCGAATATGATGACAGTTATTTTTGGGAAGAGTATCTTAAACAATATTCATCGTTTCACGGATCAATGAACATTTAATGAAAGCAAAAAATATGAATTTCAAATATCATAGGCAAGTATTGTTTCATTTTGGTAACTGAAAGGATCTTTTCTCAACTTTTTTCGTTATGTTCATGACCAATTAACATGTTCAATGATTTAAATGCGTTTAATTAAACATTCACGCTTGAATGAACATGTGGAATGTGATTAGCTCTTTTTTACGTTCTTGGAAAAAATGAAATTGCTAGCTATGGATATCTGTCACAAACCTACTTGCATAGTTCACTTGATTTGATTTTTTTTTAAATCCCGATGTCTAATGCTTCAGTGAGCACACAATTTTCGAAAATTATGCAAATGAGAAGAAAGTTCAAGGCCTTGGCCCCACTCTGTTCCGTATCGAATGATTATTTTGATGTCCGCGCCTTTTGGATAGTATTAATCTGAAACCATGTGCGAAGTTTCATGAAAAAATTGTTGGCAGAAGTAACAAAAACCGTCCATGAAACAAACCCTCATTTCATTTTTGTTAAAATTTTGACTTCCTCTCTCATAGACATTGTGTACACTATGGGTGCATATTTTTAAGAATAGGTGACCCCTTATTCATTATGGTGGAACCTTTTTTCAAGGTTTTCTTTAGCAATGTCATTTGGCAGTTATGTTTATCAACCTACGGGCAGAATTATGTGCAAAAATGAAATCGATATGTTTATTTATGGATGAGTGAGCATGTATCAAAGTGTGAAAAGGGGCATTTTCAATGTCACAGACTCATTTTGAGGAGTCATATAGTGAATAATGGGGGCAACTTAATCGCTTTTGTTTTTATCATCCATCAGTTTTATCACCACGCACTTACCCAAACTTTTTACACTTTCATGGTTAAGCAAGCACATTAAAAACTTGGGAATGAATACTCTTTATACTGCATAAATTGTATTTTTTTCCTAGCAATTTCTCAGGATCAGTTGAATTAATGGACAAATCAGTGGTGGATCCAGAATTTTTAAATGGGGAGGGGCTGAGTAATTGGGGGAGCCACCAACATTTTCCAATTTTAACATGTTTTAACAAGTTGTAGGGGATACTGCCATAAACCCCTATGATGATACGTCACAAAACATTGTGCTCTCTCAACCATAAGCATGCGATATCAAAATTTTGTGTGAGGTGGTTAAATGATGGATAGTAAAACAGCATTAAAACCATAAATTCACCTAAAACAACCTTTGTCCAACTTTGTATTTACACAATCTGAAAAACGACTCTTGTGACTTTCACAAAATGTCATTTTAAATTCAATCTTTGATTACTCATGCATGACTCAACCGATCAATCTCACTTTTCACCAGGAGTTGCATAATGAATGTAGAAAACCATCTACGAAACACACTTATTTCGTTCAAAAGTTACAGCAATTTGATTGAGGGGGGACTTACTTTTTTGTTGTGTATATATATAGAAAATCTCCTTTCGGCTGTAATTAGTTGTTTTTATCTACCTCTTTAGCACTTTCAAAACATCCTCTCTAAACTTCTTGTTGATAAGTCCATATATAACTGGATTGATGATTTGATTTACTGCAAACAGGTCCCGCAAGAGTGCTATGATGAGTTCCACAAAAACGTTCAATTCTGTAGAGATCAATCGCTCGAAGAGGGTCACAATTATAACCTCTGGAACCCACGTAAGGAAGTAAATCACCGTCACGGCTAGCATCATCTTCGTCGTTTTATCAAGAGGCGCTCTTTTAGATTTCACTTTATCGGTCTTCCCTTTTCTATCTCCTTCACCACGTTCATTCTGAGCAGTGGATGCAATATTTTGTTGCGAGAGGGCGTTGTTGTTTGAGACACTGTCGACAGTATTTTCCTTCCAAGCTTGTCTGTCGGGGTGCAGGGTAGCAGATTCGTCAGGATGAATGGAGCCCGAGACAGAAGGAACTGTAGAAGCTCCATCGTTTGAGATTCCGTGGCTGATGTGGTCCTCTGCAGTGTTGGTTACAGATGGAGCGACACGGGACCCTCTGGGCTGAGCTCTCATCGTTGAACCCGCTCCACCTGGCTGCAACCCCGGAGCTCCAAACATGCGTGCCCGAACTTTAGAGTGGCCTTTGACGTTCCTATAAATCATTCCATAACAACCGAACGCTATCGCGAACGCTATCAGATAAATGGTACTCGTAGTAATGTCTTGAAAGTCACCTTGAGCGCTCTGCGCGCAGATGACACCGTCGTCCTGCTTCTTCAAGGTTAGGAAGAGTAGAAATGGCGTATTAAAGCCAAAGCAAAAAAATGTGCAGATAGTCACGGTAACCTTTGCTCGTCGGGGACTGGTTTTGATTCTGATTGGATGGCAAATCTTGAAGTAACGATCGATTCCTATCAAGACCATCAGCAAAAGAGATAGGAAAACAAGAGAGACATAAGCGAAAACGAAAAGCTTGCAGAAAATGATGTTTGCGTATGTCTCCATGCTGTTGTAGACGATGGCGGGGCTGAGTAAGCAAACTCCTAGATCTACCACAGCGATGGCCATGATGTATATTCGGGTACTGCCACCTGTCTTTCGTTTCCTGTACACCAACAAGATGGAGATATTACCTGGGATTCCCAGGAAAAAGATAATGGTGCGAGTGATAATCTGCATCCAAACTCCGGCATCCATTTTGAACATAGTTCCAGGAGGGCTAAAATCAGGATACAAGATATGATGTTATGCGAAGTTCCAGCAAATGACGTTCTTACGTCTAGAGTCCAATTTTACGATATATGTTTAGTTCGTTTCCGATATTTTTGTATAAGTTTTTTTTTCGAGATCAGACGTTTGTAAATGTCTCCCGTCTCTATAGTCTCCTATCTTAATGGAAACTACCAGCAGCTGGACAGCTTAAAGTATCTGCATCAGACCATGGACTTTATAGTTCCTGCTCAGACTATATCAGTGTGGGTTGGAAAGAATACAGATATATCCGCATCTTCTTTAAATATAAATGTAAATCTTTTTCACCAAACTTTGAGTTATTGACTTGTTATCTATTAATGAAGGCATCAACGTCCCTTCAGGTTTAAAGATTCTTGCAGATGTTGTCATTGTGTGTGGGGCGGTTGGGTCATACATCCATGCTTGGCTGTAGGCGTTGTCTATTTAATCAGGTAAAAAAAAAGATTTTTGCTGACGTCCATTTCCTTTCATCGTTGTATATTCTTTGAAAGACACCCAAGTAATCTCCCAGCGGAAAGATATACTCTTTAATGCTTATTCTAGATATTACCGCTGCTTATTAAGACTTAATCATGTCGGCTTTGACAACCTTGAGTTCTATTAAAAATTGATTATCGAATTATATATCAATGTAACCCAAAAGGCTTGGTCGAGTCGCACTATCTGACGCTGATCCTCTTAGCGCTAACTCAAATATAATGATAAATGGCGAAAAAAAGTTGAAATCATGGCAAAGGATGGAAATAAGCACGAACATAAATATTTAATTGCAGGGTGTTTCATAATACCCTGAAATACCCTGGATGTAATCATCAATCTTTACAGTAGAAGTTGCTAATTCATTCCTTTATGTACTTTAAGATTGCGAGTTTCTTGAGAATGAATTTACTTCCAATAGTTCAACAAATCCAAAAGCATTCAGACAAGACCCTGGGATTGAGGCAAGGATTATGTTCCATATAGCGAAGGGACCGAGAGGAGACAAGCCAGATGTGATCAGGTACATGACGTCTTGCAAAGAGATACCAGGCGCGGATTCAGAGTTGAAATTTTACGGGGGGGGGGGGGAGGACAGACGTACGCGCTTCACCACAAGAGCTTTTTGGATCTGCCAGCCTCAATACGTGTGCAGGAATAGCGTTAGAGTTTGTTCATAAGGAAGACTGGTTGTTGATTGATTGCCACAATCTGGTTCATAGGGTATGATAAACACAAGCCAAGTAGCCAGTGGATCTGAAATCTTCCTCCTTCTCCCCCAATTAACTTGTCTTGATATAGAAATTACAAGTCAGTATTTCTTTTTTTTAGAAAGTGGAAACTTAGTCAACTTATGCGACGCCCAATGCGGATGGTACTACAAGACAAGTTTTTTAATGACCATAACTAGATCTTGATAATCTTTTGAAACATCTTCTATTTTCAATCCTTATTCAAACCATCTCTTGACGATACCATCGGAAAAAGTGAGTCATAGGAATGATTAAAGTATGTATCATGTTTTCCTTTAGCACTGTGATACAACTTAAAGATAAATCAAGTTAAGCATGTTAAGTTTACAGAAGGCGGAAAAAACGGATATTAGTAATGATAAATGCATTTAGTGGTTTGAATACCTGCCATTGGGAAAATTGACGTAAGTAAACCTTGATATTTTCATCTATAGGCCTAAATTACATCGTGGTGATTTGGTTATGACATCTGAAAGCAGGAGGTATATACCTTAAGATGATTATCTATACAAATTTGAATAGGGATTACCTTTTACCTATCCATCAAACAGTTCTAAAACCTATTTCCTAAGAATGGTTATTCATCAACTGAAACGACTGTATTGCATATACATGTATATTTTTTTTAATTTCGACTTTTCGTCAGTCATAAAAAGAAGTTGTATATTTCGTGGTAGGTTTTATTTTCTGCATTATCATCTACGAAATGTAAAACGAATTTGATTGATGTAAAAATTTGATACTAGGCGATGCCAGGAAAAGCTACGTCAGTGTGAGTATATAATATATTTTAGAAAATGGTTTAAACAATACTGGGTTAAAATGATATTAGGATATGGCTTTGTTTAGTAAAATTACACCAACCCTGCGAGAGTTGGTTAAAAAATTAGCAAAATTGACTGATGAAATATACATTTTGCCCAGTAAGGCTTTTATGAGAAGATAGAATATTATTAGTATTAATTATTAGAGAAATCTGTATGCCTTTATACCTTTCCAACTGCCGATTTGAATATCTATGTATTCTCCATTGAAAATCCTGCGCACATTAATCGTGCATTGGGGCTGTGTCTGTGGTTGGTGAGGGATGTACCGTACTTGCTTGCCTTTTGTTTCGAAGACTCGATTAATTGCTGATAATGGCGAACATAATCTGCGAGAATGAACCTTTAAGTATGTGTGTAAGTGTGTGTGTTTGTGTCTGTGTGGCTTAAGGATCGATGTACTTCTAATTTACCATGCTTCCAGTTGGCTGTATTATATGCTATTACATGGTTTTAAAAGTTTTCGTGTTGATCATGGCATCTGTACACTAAGAAATTCGGGTTCAATTTTACACCCCTAGGGGTGCACAGGCTTGTCCCTATACGAGTACCCCTAGCGGTGCACACGTACACCCCGAATAGGGGTGTACAGTGTGCACCCCTATTTGGGGTGACCATCTGCACCTTAGAGGGTGTAAACGTCTACCCCTTAGGGTGCATAATGTACCCCCACCTAAAATAGCAAAAAAGATTGTCGAGACTACTGGTCCATTCACTTTCTGTATCGTTTTTTTTAGTTACCTTAGTTGGGATTTGAACTCACCTAGTTTTATGTGTAGTCAAGATTCTTCCCGCTATGCCAGCGAGAAGCGCTGAAACCTGATGAGGTCTCTAGCGATATGATCCGATACTTTTTTGACTTGTGCTGATAGTTGAGATTCAAGTAGCTCTATTTACTGATTCTCCAAAAGTACAAAAGTATACGTAATCAACGTGTTTTTGAAACAATTATCATCACATAAATATTTTACAAATCATTTCAGGTAAAGTGTGGCGTTAGTGCATTGTTATTTCGGGTAATCTTCGATCACAAATCAACTTTATATATACCATACGTCTATCAGCGAGACTGGTGGGGTGCACGAAAAGAGTACATGGGTGTACAACAGACACGTACTCTCGCATAAGAGCTAACTTGTACCTCGATGGTATTAAGGGGTGTACGCACGTATCGTACACCCCATTTGCACCGAGATTTCTTAGTGTGTGTGTGTGAGTGTGCTTGTGTTTAATTATAGGAGAGGGTGTGTGTGTGTGTGTCGGCGAGGTTACATTTGGATGCGCATGCTGTGGATTCATGTGATGATATAGTAATCTTCAGAGAAGTTAATGAATACGTATATATTTTTTTTATTCATATGCGATATTATTGTCTATCGTATTTTTTTTCTTTAAAGTAAGCAAACAATGTTTTGATTAAAACGATTTGAATAAAATGGTTTAGGCCTGCCCTAATTGCCCCTATAAAGAGGTAATCTTTATCTGAATACATACACTCACACAATTCAAACATACTACCACGTAACTAAATACACGGATTCACAAACGCACGTGCACACTGACACCCACACACCCATTCTCCCTTCCTCACTCTCATGTGTACACCCATACCCAAGTATAATGGTCACATACACAAATTCACACAGACACACACACTTAGCCAAACCATGCAATCCTCAATTATGAGTCCTTCTTTAAATTACATTACACCAATTTCCGACTGCCTAAGAGCGTAATAATGGAGATCCCTCTTGATATTCCCATCAATTTCGTTAAGAAATATCTAAATTCATCAACAAAAATATCCAACTCCAATTTACAATTTCTTGAATGAAGCAAAATATATAACTTATCAAGTAAGAGTGTGAATGTCACTCTTTATTCTATCACAATTGTATATTTAAGAACCATCATGAATAATACGAGCTGATTTTATGATAAGAATGGTCGGATGTTTATCATCAGACCTTTACACTTTATTTTGCTAACGCGATTGTATTATAATGCATTGCACGACTGTGTCTGAAAACACCATTGTTCCCTTGGACATAAAGTTGATTTATCTTCATAGGTTTGTTAAGATGAACTTTCCATCATATCCAGAATCGTATAAAATAACAAAATGTGTGAAGACAAGTTCATGGCATACAAATATCAAATATTCAAAAGAAAACAACATGATTAAAATGAGCTAGTTTTGTGATAACGATGGATGCAGTAAATTCATATTTGCTAACGCAATTGCATTGTAGTGCATTACACACTTATAGTTAAATTTACCGATGATCCCTTGGAAATATTATTTTTCATTACATTTTTCTTAATATCATAAACCTTCCATCATATCCAAGATAAAATGCCGTTTTAAGAAGGCGTTAGAATTTGAATGTGATATTAATGTTCCTTACATTAAATCAGAACACTACATACACTTTTAACATTAAAGGAATTCGGAGGTTGTTAACGCAGTTCAGGCCTATATCATCATCAGGAGAATTCCGATCTTACGTCCTATCCTATCTCTCCTCGATAAGAATCTCGTAACTTTGCAGAACTCGCCCTGCAGCCGTCTCGGGGAGGAGCTTCAGGAGGCACTTCCCAGAGCATCCGGGAACTTTCCGAAAGGTATAGTTCTGCATGAGCCATGTGAAGATGAGGAATAGATCGGCCTTAGCAACAGCTTCTCCAAGACAACTACGACGACCGGTGCCGAAGGGTTGAAAGCTCGATGGATGTTGACGAGTTGTCCCGCTCTCATCCAGGAAGTGCTCTACAAATGACATGATAAATATCAAAGAGGGGCGGGCGTTCAACATTCTGCTTTAATTAATACTTGAAACACTCAGTTATAAAGTAATGGCAAATACTATTCTTATATTAAGTTTGAATTATCTTGTGACGCTTTTTCTTCAACATTTTGGAGGGAATAAAACCAGTTAAAGACCTACAATCCACTGAGCAAACAAGTTGCTTATACATTGAAACATATACATAATTCATTTAATACACCCTCTCATACTGGGTCCCCATTCACAACAATGATACAATTAATTATGATAGAATAATTCTAATTGGTTCCTGGTAAATGTTCTAAACAAACTGCAGATATTACAACGATCTTGATTGGCCATCGCCAGTAATTTTAGAAATTGATTGTAAACATTTGTGCTACCACGGTTACTTATTCTGATTGGGTCTGGTGGAAGTGGTGGAGGTGAAAGAGCTGATATAGCGTATTACGCAGACGCTTTCTACAACGCACAAATTCCTTTGAAAATGCTAGTCAAATCAAAATGGACAGCTGAGAGGTTTTGGTCGAAAGTCCAAAGTCAGCAGATCGTCCGACGATTCGGACCGGGTGAAAAGCTGCAAATATGTCGTTTGTCCATAGTTCAGAACGACAATGCAGTTTTAATTCACTATTCTTCGACAAAGGCTGTTTTTTCATTAAAGGGCTTTTGACAATAGATTCCCGGCGTTACAGAAAACGTCTGCGTAGTGATTGCAAAAATTCCCTTACGTCACAGTCACGCCAACGAAACTGAAATAACGTAATAGCTTGTCAGTCTGGAGTAGGTTTTTAGTGTGCTAGTGGGACCATAGCACCAGAAAAGAGTATTAGACTTACCTGGTAGAAATGAATAAGGGTCTTTCCATTCCCTTTCATCGAAGTGCATCGAGTATTGGTTTAGAAGAATGATCGTGTCCTTTGGTATAAGAAAGCCACCTTTTGAGAGGGAAGGAAAATGAATTTAAAGTCAAGTTTTGTCTTTAATTTCAAAGCTCATTTCCGTCAATCAAAATATTTGATATTATCTACGTTCATGTCTGACCCCTTGAAAACATTAGTACATAAGAAATAACAATATTTGAAAAGTTGTAAAGTTGTAATTATAGCTATATATTCATGGTTAAGCTATTTGGTTGATTATCAAATTTTTAGCGATTTTAAGATGTCTCTAGACAAATTATCGATTGCATACGTATATTATCATGAATGTGTAAAGTAAACACTTAATATCTTATCTATGCCAGTCTCTGACTTGTCGACATCAAAAGCAAATCAATTAAACAACAAATCCTACTTGACATATAAAATCTGATTAACTTTGATACCAAAAATTAATTCGTGTCAAGTAAGAATTACACAAGTATGCCTTGTGAAAAAGCCGCGAATAATGACAAACACTTTGATCCCGATATCCTATAGTTATTCCTAGTGTAACATAAAGTTCGTTCTACTTTGATTATCTTGATCAAACACATTGCGTGGCGCTACGGGGGGGGGGGGGGGGGGGGCAGGGATTGTTCTTTCACGAAGTGACAAAAAGAATATACAATGAAAAAAATGAAGTAAAATCTTAATGAAGAAAGAAGAAATAAGAGTATATAAACAGATAATAATGCTAAAGACAGTGTCTCTTTAAATGCATTTAAACACAAACTCAACTTCTCCTGCTTCATTCTTGTCATTCTTCGTAACTGAAGTGACATTTCATATTTTCCCAACTTCTTCTATATTCAGATTACCTTAATATATTTTTACATGTTTTTCTTTGTTCTTTTGTTTTTTTACAATTACCTTTTTATAGTCCGGTTATATCATAGTTTAGTTTACTCCATGCTGCTGTATATCAATTTTAGTTATTTCACCATATTTCACGCAATATTGGTGTTATCAACAAAGTTAAGTTTTTTTTCCCACTTCCTCCCTAAAAATGCTTTATTCAACATTAATTTTACCATACTTAAATTATGGAGCAATTGTTTGGGGAAATACACACTCAACCTATACCTTGATAGAATATTATTTTTACAAAAGAAGGCATTGCGTGTTATTTTCAACTTGTCCTGGAGATCTCACACAGATGAGTTGTTTTTTAACAATAACATTCTAACAATAAAAACACTGTACCAATATAACTTAGGTTAATTCATGTATCAGTTAAACATTAATATGTTACCACTCATATTTAATTCTTCATTTAACAAAAACAAAACTCTTCACAAATATCCCACACATCAATCAGATGAATTCCATTTACCACTACCCGGACCATCCTTGCAAAATCATTTTTTACTTTTGAAGGCCCTAGACTCTGGGGAACTATTAATAAAAACATCAAAGAATCACCAAGCCTTAATTTTTTCAAATATAAGTTCAAAACATTTCTCCAAGATAACCATTGAATTTAACTCTTCATCACTCAAACTCTTGTATTTTTTTAAAATCAAACATGATTATCATGTCACGTACGCTTTTCCATCTCTTTCGTTTTCCTGTTGATCAGCGAGGTCCGTCTGTGAGTGCTGGGGCTGGATTCTGGAGACCTTTAATCTATCTTTTTCTTATTTCCTTTTCTATTTTAATTTCCCCTATTTTCCTTTTAATTTAACTGGTTCATGCTCAAGTTGTTATTTTGATTTTTATATGCTATGCACATAACAGGGATATTTATTAGGAGGCTGCACTCTACAAGCTCCGCTTTTTAGCAGCCTCCTCCATTTCCAACCTGATATGTAATAATCTTGAATATAATTTTTGTACAGGGATACTTGAAATATGTTTTGTTATTTATATGCTAAAATGTACAAAATAAACTGTAATTGTTGAAAATGGAAATAAACGAAATGAAATGAAATATCAAACTGGTATGGTAAGCCCCTCCCAAAAATGATAACCTCCTCTCCCTTTCCTGCTATGTTATCGTGTGTTTTTCTGTGAAATACCGTGTACCTCAGTCTGAATTTCACATTTGTTCGTTCCTTCCTCTTTCTTCTTTCCTATCTACAAATAATATCAAATTATTTATTTTCCTTTGACAGCATTACTTTCAGTGGACCCCCTCATTCCCATATGCTCTTTCTTCTACCGCTTTGTTGAATGTTAATACGCTAATTTGTATCTAAATCACATTACTTTGTTTTATGTTTGAATGGAAATGAAATAAAGAGTTGAACTAAAATCAATTGACTGAGTCGTGTAACCGTATATCCACCCCTGCAATTCGATTGGAGAATACAATAACCTAATATTTAGGTCGTCTTGTATGTCACCTTTTCAACGCACTGTTCCGCCGCCCTTGATCAAAGTGTCAACCGTGATATTTAGGACTGTGATTTCAACTGAAAATTATCATTGATAATGGTATTACCGGCCATGAACACTCATATACGTTAGGTAGAAATCAAATAAAAATTATCTTAAAAAAAGAGAACATGCATGGTTGTTAAGTAAAAATATTGCTCCATATATATTAAAAGGCTCTTTTAGGGTAAATCTTAAATCGACGTTGTTTAAATCTTACGCAATATTTGTCTTGATTTCAGTGAATATCAGACACACATGATTTTGTTCTATTTTAACCAATTAGCATGATTAGTGTATAAACCGTTAATCATGTTAATAGGGTGTGGTATAATGGAAATATGCATAAACAATGATGAAGGCATAATGTAAATGATTGCATAATCATTGGTTGTAAAATAATATAATTTCAATATGCAATTTCGTGAATGGGAAAAAGTTACCGTCAATGCATCATCAATGCAGTTTACGAGTATGAAGTTGTATATCTTCATTTTAAAAGCAGACGCTTTTCTACTTCGTCTACCCCTTTGGTCAAATCCGTTGTATTGCGTAATCTTGTTACACCAAAGTGCGTTCCCTTCATTGCTAAACACAGATCACATAAGCAAATAATTAATATAAAGTAAGTTTACCAACAATTGGTCACGTTTTGTTAGCTTTGTTTGCTGCTTCTTCCAATATGTTATCATTGGACTTTGGAAGATGATATAACTTTTGACATGATAGACAATTATGTTGTGTTAATTGCTCATATGTCTTACTTAATACAAATTACGTTATACGAGATTGAAAGGGTTTTTTAAGATGCTTTGTGCCAGTCTACATTCCTGCTGATTCAGGATTTACCAAAGAAAGAGGGACAATTTTTTATCTGACAAGCTAAAAAAAATGGAAAAGAAGAAGAAGATGACGATGATTAAGAAGAAGGGCGGTAATGGTTTTCCTAGGAAAGGATTTCTGAAAAGCATTCAACAACAGAATCATAGGAAGGCCCTTGAAAAAGAACGGGTTTTTGTTGCCCCCTGCATTCCAAGCTTGTGCATTACCCTAGAGAAGCTTTATTAATTTAATACACCTTGCATTGTATATATCTTTACAAGTATAGAATAAGGTGGTGAGCAATTCAGACAGATTTCGAAATGATATTATGAATAATAATGATAACGATAGCAATGACTATGATGCCTTGATGATGACGGTGATAATAACAATAATAACAGTAATACTACTACTACTACTACTACTACTACTACTACTACCACTACGAGTAAAAATGATAATAATAATAATAATAATAATGATGATAATAATAGCAATACAAATATTGATGATAATAATAGATGATAATAATAAGGATAATAATAATAACAATTGTAATAATATCAATGAAAAATATACTAAGAACAGTACATGTACTATAGAGATCATAATAATGATAATGAGATAATAAATACAATAATGATTGTTGATTCATTATTGTCATAAACAAACAATGGTGTGTATGATATAATAATGATAATGGTATTGATTGGACAGTGATAATGAAACCTCTTCTCTGAGTAATATCATGTACTATAATTAATCTGCTTTCACAAAATCATGGTAATTGATTATATCATGGTCTTTTTAATACTCCTAATGTACTCACGGAACTCGGTATCCACCATAGTTGAATGGGGTACTCCGACAGGTCCTACGGTGCTATATCGTATCATTTCATACAGTGTGGCTTCCGTGTAAGGAAGCTTACCGCGATCGCCGATGACCGGGTAACGACCAGGCCCGATCTCGACGTCGATTTCATGTTGTATTTTAGCCTGGATATCAGGGTGCTCGGTCATCAGAGCGATTGCCCAATAAAGTCTTTGCATCGATGTCTCTATTCCAGCTATAAAGGGAATGACAAAAAGAAAGTGACACATCCCATACAGTCTTATAAGCCTCTCCAATTCATTCCTGCTCTTTTATTTCATTCTTCTCAGTCATCTCTTTCTTCTTCTTGTACGTCGTTTTTCTCTTATTTTTCCTCTTCCTTCTCCTCGTCCTCTCCCTCTTCTTATTATTCTACTTCACGTACTTCATCGTCTTATCTCACTTCTCTCCTCTCTTCATCGTCCCCTTCTCTTCTATTTCGTTCCTTTTTCTATATTTCCCTTTTCCTATTTCTTTTATCTGTTTAACGTTTACGTTTCTTCCCCTCTTTCTTCTTAAATTTTTTCTACCTCCTCCTATTTATGTTTATTTCTCATTCTTTCTCATATTTTTCTTCTTTCCTACCCCATTTCTTTCTTTTTTTTCACTTCGAAGGATCAAGCAACTTTTCCCGAAGGACCTTTTGTTTTTCAAAATCTCAGAGCTTTTTTTATCCATGATAATATGTTTTACCTAAAAAGATATCGTTGACTGTTTGGGCTAAGTGGGTGTCGGACAAATTCTTTGATATTTCCCTGTCTTCATCGCTCTCCTTGGCTTTCATCTGGGCTAAAAGCATTAGGTCACAGAAATCCCGAGCATTATCTGAAAAAAAAATAGAAAGACACCGACTTCATTCATATAAAACTAACATTTTAAACGCTTACCAAGGAAACAACCAGTTTTTGAATTATTTTTTTTTTCAATGTTTTAATCAGAAATTGAGTAGGCCTTTTAAAAGAAATTTGTCTTTCACAATATCCAAAGGATGAATGTGAGGAAAAGAAAAAAAATATAGCTTCTAATCATACAGCTCTTAACAAAATCAAAGGGTCCGATAATATTGACTAAATAGAAATGACAGAAACAAAGTCGAAAATATCAAACGCAATAAAAACTAAAACTTTAAAATGATTAGTGTGATTATTACACTCAGTTTGTCATCGTAATACCTATAAGGTTGAATTTTTCTATACTATTGATTACAATGGCATAATGAGTAAAAAATGTTGAGGGGCCAGATATGGCGAATCGCGTTAAATTGTGAAAAGTTGCTAGCGAGCGAACCGAGCGATCAAAAGTTTTTAATTTTTTTATTACAAAAATCCAATTTTGTGATAGATTTGTCATAATATTCAGAAAATAATATCACATTTCATCCTTCTCTCTTTTCTTTTCTGTCCTTTTCTATTTTTTTTTCTTGGTCGTGATTTTCGTTTTCTGGGGGTGGGGGGGGGGGGGGGGGAGGGGTTGGCTTTTGCCCCAAGCCCCTCCATCTGTACGTCTGTGATTAATTACAACTTGCTAGTCTTAACAGTGTATCTACCTTGATTTAAGGTCTCGCGATGACGCTGAAGCTGAGGCGACGTCCACTCCATGTACTTCTGCTTCATTTTCCGGATGTATCTGGCTCCACCAAATGACATGAACCTGGCCCAAGGGAAGTAGTCCGCAACCAGACCAAACCCGACCTTCTCAGCCAGCTCCTGAGACATATCAATATACTCCATCATCCGGGGATCACTGAAGTCATAACTATTGGAGTTATAACATTAATTATAACATTAATTATGTTCACAAATGGAATCGTAACATAGCGATAGTATTGTAAAAACTTCGTATCGTTTACTCGTAGTCAACTACGATGCCATTAAAAAGTCGTAACTAAAGCCCCTTTCACAATTGACGTACGACCACTTGCGACCTTTTGGTCGTGCGACAGGCTGCAACAGGCATCAATCGCCAGTCATCTCATAATATCGCACAGAGGCTTTCACAGTTGCAACAGCTGTCGTACAACAAAAACAACCAGTAAAACCCGTTGCACGAGTAAGTCGCTTATGATCCTATTGTGCTCGTGCGATCACATGCGAGTGTTGCACGAGGGATTGCGAGGGGAACGGTCGCACACAACGGTAGTGCAATGTTGTAAGCCGTTGCGATCGGTCTTGCAACAGTCTTATGGCACATCATATTATCGCACCCAGTCGCAAGACAGGTCTCTGTACATGTAGGTCGCTAGCACATGTGCAAGTGTTGTACGACCTCCAGTCGAGTAAATGCGACTACTTAGTTGTGCCACCTCTCGCACCAAGTCGTGAAACGTTGAACAACACTCCCACGATGATCGCCCGACCGATGGTACGACCCCGGATACGAGCTGATGCGAGTGAATCGGTCGTATTTGATCGCGTTCGGATTTTGAACATGTTCAAAGTTCAGATGTGACCAGTCACGACCACCTCGAGTTCGTGCGACCGTCTACAACGAATGCGAGTGCTCGCAAGTCACCAAGAGATCGATCGTGCAACAGCAGAAAAAAACTGTTGCAGGCGGTCGTAAACTGGTCGGATGTCAATTGTGAAAGGGGCTGTACGGTCGCATACATGCGAATGCAACGGTAGTGGAATGTTGTAAGCCGTAATTTCGATCGGTCTTGCAACAGTCTTATATTATCGCAACCAGTCGCAAGACTGGTCTC
This sequence comes from Lytechinus pictus, assembly GCF_037042905.1. NCBI lineage: Eukaryota > Metazoa > Echinodermata > Echinoidea > Temnopleuroida > Toxopneustidae > Lytechinus > Lytechinus pictus. The sequence goes on from NC_087262.1 coordinate 23,354,224, forward strand.
TGTAGGTATCTAGCGCATGTGCAAGTGTTGTACGACCTCCAGTCGACTAAATGCGACTATACGTAGTTGTGTCACCTCTCGCACCAAGTCGTACAACGTTGAACAACACTCACACGATAATCGCCCGACCGATGGTGCGACCTGATGCGAGTAAATCAATCGTATTTGATCGCGTTTGGATTTTGAACATGTTCAGATTCAGATGCGACCAGTCACGACCACCTCCGACCACCTCAAATTCGTGCGTTCGTCTAAAACCACTGCGAGTGCTCGCAAGACACCAAGAGATCGATCGTGCAACAACAAGAAAAAACTGTTGCAGGCGGTCGTAAACAGGTCGTACGTCAATTGTGAAAGGGGCTTAATGCACCACTAACACCCCATTTCCCTGCTAATCTTACGACCTCCCTACGGTCGGGTAAGGCGATCGTACGATTTTCGTAGGGATTAACGATCATCGTAGGGTCTACGATTTTGCTTAACATAAACACACAATTTCCCTGCTATTCTTACGACCTCCCTACGGTCGGATAAGGCGATCGTACGATTTTCGTAGGGATTAACGATCATCGTAGGGTCTACGATTTTGCTTAACATAAACACCCCATTTCCCTGCTAATCGTACGACCTCCCTACGGTCGGGTAAGGCGATCGTACGATTTTCGTAGGGATTAACGATCATCGTAGGGTCTACGATTTTGCTTAACATAAAATCGTAGACAGTAGCCACATACGGTGTCCTGCAAAAATCGTACACCACTCCAACGTATGACGACCGTTGCTAATGGAAACGAGGCATACGGGATGATGGATATTATAATGATGATATTAGCTGTGGTGATAATCACTGAAAATGAAAAAATGAAAATCCATATTTTATTGTTCAAAATAGAAATCTGAGAATATTTTTAATCATTTTCCCAAGCTGATCGCTGACCCGGCAGCCACTGTGCAGCGCCAGATCGACGAAGCTCTATTCCTTAAATGTTGAACGCCAAACAGGGTAGCAACAACTCCCATCTTCAGTTTTTACGTCTTCTGGTCTTATACAGCCAGGGTTTGAACTCCCAAATACCCGGTTGTTAGACGGACGCTCTACCAACTGAGCCAACACAAGTCATGTATGTTGACCTGAATAGCCATTGCGATTATAAAGATGACGAAATGAAGTTGGTTATACTAACGACAATGACGATGGAAATAACGGCGACGTTGGTGACAATTAAAATATCGCCTGCATCGGATCATAAATATTAATTTGGTAAACGTTTGAAAATGTCAACGCTGGCCAAAATGGCAAAGACAATACAGCCAATTCCATTTTTTTAGTCGGCTTGTGAAATAAAGATGAAATGAAATGACGAAGATGATGATCAGGCGACGATGGCAATAATGATGAGGATGATGATAACGTACCTTTCATTGAAGCACATTTTGGAGAACATATTGTAAAGGGTTAGGGTGATCATTAGCTTTGGATCGAATGGCTTCCCACTGTTCTCTTTCAACATTTGTTGTACTTGAGGAAAGACACCGTGGACCAAACTATCTAACTTCCGTCCTGTAGCAAATTGTCTAGAAAGAGTTTTGATAGAAAGAAGGAGGGACATATGGAGAGATAGAGAGGGAGAGAGAGAGAGGGGGTGGGAGAAATAAAGGGACAACAAGTGAGAAGGGCTGCGTGTAAGAGTGTGTGTGTAGGGGGGGTCTTCGTCACTAATACTAAAAAGCTTGCTTTATATAGAAGAGGCGTGTGATCGTGTCTTTCTGACGGTCCATGATGTACATGTACATGTAAATCTGCATCACACCCATCCCCTCCCAAACATTCATACTTAGTATCTGCCGAATCGGACATAGATTTTCAAACTTTATCTATCCATCTATCCAAAAAAGCGGCAAGCAATGTACATTTTTGCGTCAGTCTTGAGCATTAGCGCCTCCGTCGGGTCAGGTTGGATTTTCTTAATAGGTATTCACAGTAGGCCTGCTACAGTATCTTATACATTTTGTAATATTTTTGTTAGTATGAGGATACTACCTATTTATCCGATCATTTGATATGTCTATCATTTCAATTGCATCTCTTACCTGATAGCTGAATGGGCCAATTTTCGGTGTAGTTTCCAAGTTTCTGAGAAATTGCTGAAGACAATGTCTTTGAACCCATCAGAAGCAATTTCCGCTGTGAGAATAAAAAAATGGTCGAAGGTACAGGGGTATCAGAAAACATACATGGATAATCGAGTGTCATATATGCGAGGTGTTCCTCATGAATATGGAGCAGGAACTCTGTTATTCATTATGTTCAGTGAAATCATTAATTCATTGGAAATACAACCTGACCTGACCTGAACTGTACTTTTTATTTGTTAATATATTAATATAGATTTATTCTTGTTAGCCAATTGTATAAGAGGAACTATGAAGAATCTGATAATCATTTTCACGTTTATGTTCCTTCTGTCTAATGAACTTAGACCTGGGTTTAAAAATTGTCACGTATTTTGAAGAGTTTCGTTTTTAATCTATAGATGATCCTCGAGATAAAGTTCAAAATCAGGAATACGTTTGTAGGCAATACTTATCATTTCCAGACGGTTTAATACAAACACAAAAAGTTGATTGAATAGAAAGGTAGGCCGATGCTCGATTCCATGATACTTAAAGTAAACTCTGAATTCCAAGGATATCAAATAAATCCAGATTAGTTGTGAATAGTGACCAGCCGAATATTAGATTAAGATTCAAACCATTAAGATTTAAACATAAAGCTAAAGGATTTGAATTTAAATCATTTGAGATTGTAAAGTTAATCCTAAAGATTAAAAATAAATCCAAAATTTGGCTGGTCACCATTCACAGCCGATCTGGATTTATTTTAAATCCTTGCAATTTAGGGTATATCCAATGAAGGTACCGCTATTCTCTATTTATCCTACCTGAATAAATCTGAGGTCTTCCGCTAAATTCGACGCCATACTTCAGCATTGCTTCTTTGATGACCTCCTGATGATTTAGAACAACGACCCATCGTTCCCCGACCCGAAAACTAAAGATGTCGCCATATATTTTGGACCATTTGTCGAATAGAACTTCGCTGCTTGCTGTCAAATCTGTTATGTAGTTTGATTAAAAAAGGAAGTGGTTTTGACTGTATACTTACATAATGTGTGTAAAATTCAAGTGAAAATATTACGCTCTTATAATCATGATAATTATGAATGGACGGCGAATAAGTGAAGTATGAAAATAATTAACCTCAACGTTTTCCACAGACCCCGATATATCAATATTTGCCAACAACGGTTCGAAAATGTCACCGATCAATGAGCTCGCGTGTTTTCTTTTTATTATAGGTTTTCCCGTCCTATTTCGTCAAAATTTCAACCGATTTAATGATGTTATAATTCAATTTGCAACTAATTTGAATGACCTATAAGATCAATCTTTAAATTGCCAAATACTTATTTCAATTTAATTTTATTGTCATACGATTCATGATTATCACATTTAAACATGATTGTATAAAGAACGATCAAATTAAAATAGCTGAAGAAGTGTTTTCCAATTTGCACCGGTACCCTCCTTGAAAACGTTTAGGAATTCAAAATTATAAATATGCAATCACTTATAGGATATGGACAGTGTTTTTCGTTGGGGTTTTTATTTATTTTTTAACTTCTTTTGAATAACAATGGAAATGGGTTTTAGTTTAAAATTGGATGTTAACCATTTTACTGAAATTTATCATCCATCTGACAGACTATCATCGGAACAACAACTCGTTTTTGTTCTACTTTCATAACTATAGACTGTGGTCAATACCATGTCTAATATCCATTCCCTAACACAATATAAATTACAATTATGTAAAAAAAAAAGAAAAAAGAAAGAAAAAGAACAAGAAGGAGAAGTTGATGATGTTGAAGAAAAAAATACCTATACCATAAGTATAGGTCATCCACCCACTAACCAATCACTAATATAATAACTGTTTACAACCATATCCTATAAGTGTTACATGAATTACGTCTTTATCAAACATAATGAAATAAAATGATCAGAAAAAATTGAAATATAAGATAAAGCATGAAAAATACTGTATAACGTAATAAAATAAATGAACACAGAACCATGTTATCTTTATTTGGACGTTTAAAGTGCAAAAATGTGTGCCGATAAATGAAATTGAAAGTGGTATTTAATGCAAAATTAAACGATCAGTCCGTCGTAGCGAAATTCAATGACAACTTTGGGCTATTAATTTGAACGAATTTATCTCTAAATTGAATTTCTTCAAAATTCAGAGGAATGATATAGAACGGAATTGAATGCTGAATAAACGAAAATTAACCACGTGTGCAGTGGGTGGACAAAAATATTTTGAATTTGAACGTCCTTTCATTAATTTAAATGCAACTCTGATGAAATTGGACGGGAAAACCTATATTTGACAGAATTAGAAGACGAAAATAGTTTTATCTCGATTCCTTTCCGAATTCAAATTACGATCACACGTAGCAACGTACGTTTAGTATTTTTTCAGCTCACATGCGAAATGGCATATTTTAGTTTTATTCCATGCCAAACGTTCGCCAGCCAATACAAAGAACCCGTATATGATGTGGTTATATGTGAACATAAATTCAATCATTGAAAGTACTTATTGAAAATGAATCGACTAAGATTAGCTAAAAATTAAAACTGTAAGGATGTTTATGATCAAAGGTGCAATGAGTTTGTTGTTTGCTCATGAATAATAGCCTGTATATCCAATATAAGGGCCAATGACCTACCGAGCACATTTCCGATGATTGGCATACCAGGAGGTCCAGGAGGAAATCGGCTTGGTCTCCTTGTATTCTTTACGAGAACGACGACGACGATGCACAGGCAGATAGAGATCACCATACTGCCATAGCCATAGCCATCATTGGTCAATCCGATTGATTCGGTACTTATTGAACCAACGTCCATGATCATCATGATCAGAGTATATTTTTCATAGACCTATGATTATTTGCGGTTTTCTGTTCTCTCACTGCCCCTCAGTGAATTTGTCTTTCCGCTCTATATGGTACGCATCTGTTCTCATTCCATGTGGGGCTATTGTCTGCTGACCACGCTCTCCCTCAATAATAGGGCATTTTCGCAAGCACTACCCAAACGCTTTCTACAACTAACCAATTCCTTTGAAAATGCAAGCCAAATTACAATTGACAGCCGAGAGGTTTTTGTCGAAGCTGGTGGACCGGGACAATACGAATATTGCAAATACATGTATGTTGTTTGTCCAGAGTCTAAGACGACGCTGCTGTTTTGATTCACTGATTTTCGAGAAAGGCTGTTTTTGTCATTGAAGGGCTTTTGACAATATCTCAACTTTCCAGAAAGCGGCTGCGTATTGCCGCGAAAACTCTCTAATACCCTTTCTATCCACACATTTGCTTTCTAGAAAAACTCTTCGTTCCATTCACCTCCTTTCTTGACAGTCGTTATTTTTCCAGAGATCCGACAGTTGACAAGCTGATATCAAAATGTGCGCACTTGTCATAATTCAACAATGAATCTAATATTGTGCACTGCAGTCCTTATCGGGAAAGAAACAATGGTCTAAGGCTGCGAATCTAAATAAATGTTTGTTGTACAGCTAGTTAAGTCAATACAATCGTCTAGGTCGTTCATGTGAGACGTCATTGTTTGCTGCTAGGGTCAAGCATAGATAGAAAAGGGTCCACGGTCCGATTTTTTTTTTTTTTTTTTTTTTTTTGGGGGGGGGGGTGCTGGACATTTATTATAGACTGCTGCTTTTCAGGAGGGGTATCGTTACCCGCCCTGTTCATAGTTGTAAACTAATCCATCTCGAACCCATCCCCTCGCTCTCCCTCCCTTCCCCTCCTCTCGTTGTCTCTCTCTCTCCCACAAACACCCTCACACACACACACACCCTCACTCACTCACACACACACCCACACACACGCATTTTCTCTTTCCTACCCGATATCTCTCCATTTCTTTCTTCGACCCACCTCTTCTTAACATAATCATCCTCTCTTGTTCAATCATACTGCTATGTTCTATCATTGCTTTACTCCCTTTAACAGTGAGCCATAATGCACCCGGTCTACGATATTCATAGGATATGATAATAATAATGTGTCCATTTATATAGCACAGTTACTATGTGCATATACTCAACTGCACTTTGATACTTGGTATCATATCATTACCCTAGGATGTCCTAGGTTGATCATAAATGCTAGTCATGCATTACAGTGGCATACAGCGACCATGCGATATTCATACGGATTCAAAATCATCATAGTGTCTACGATTCTGTTAAGCGCCGAGTTATCAAAAAACATTAAAAGAAAAATCGTAAGCTCGTAGACATTAAACACATCGCGTGTGCATCGAAATGATCAGCGCAGGGGACAACGCTAACACCTTATCATCGTACTCAATGCTTGTTTGATTTTATTCAAATGAACTTCTTGTTGGGTTGAGTAACTCAACCCAACAAGAAGTTGATTTGAATAAAGTCAAACAAGCACAGGTAGCAATGTCAAATTCACCCCTCTTTCAACTTTATTAAGGCAATCGACTTTTGATTTGATTTTCATTTTTTGCTTGTTTTATATTTCTCTATTTATTCAACCCAACTGCTGCATAGACTTTGAACTTATAGATTTATGTCAATAAGCTTATAGAGGGGAGGTCGGGCTGGACGACAATAATGACCCATGATAACTTTACCATCAATGGAAAAAATGGTAACAATACCCATAACAACCAACTAACCAACCAAATTTCAGTCTTATACATTCAGATTTATTGGAAAAAAACAATTGTGCACTTAATTGTATTTTCATTATAGTAAGAACAAATGTATATGATTGTAAAATAAACAATACAATTCCTCTTTTCAGTATCATTAAATCCTCAGTAATCAATTATTACCAACATGAGAAATACATTGCCTAACTAAATTTCAAACAACGCAGATTTGACAAAAGATGGTTTCGATTGAAAAATCTCTTTATTGTTTGACTTCCACATGTAAAATTATTTTGTTACACTTGTCAGTTCATTGTTTATATCAGTGATTGTATTGTTCATTGTACTCTGTATCTATTGATTTTTTATTGCCAATAAAATCACTGTGGAGGGGAAAAAGAACAAAAAAACATGACTGAACCACATAGTATTAAACAAAGCTAATTTCACATGTTAAGGGAGGAATCAATCGCTATTTCACTTGACAATGAGGAGAAAATTAGAATATTTCATGTAATAAAATAAATAGTGAGTGGATGATGTCATCAATCTCCTCATTTGCATACCAACCAGGATGCAAATACAACTATTCAGTGAAATTAAGCGAAACTTTAAAATGTCATAACTTTGTTATTTTACATCCGATTCTGATAAATTTTTAGTGTAATGTTTGTTAGATTTTTTTCTTTTTATTCAAATCAACATTTTGTTGGGGTGGACTTGTCCTTTAAAGAGAAAATTTTGAAGGATAATTTTATCTTCGGTTAGCATAATAACGTACTTGATAGAGAAAACTGAGGCACTTTGGGGTACATTGATTTTTAAAAGCGATTAAAGCCCTCATTGTTTATTTGAAAATCACGATCATGCCAATTTATTTTATCTGTCGGCCGCTGTCTAACGATAAAAATCCTCACGATGACCTTGATTCTTATCTTAAGCAACCGACATATCGCGACACCGCGAAATAATGAAGTACCGCGTGTTCACGCTAACTTGGGCCCCGTCTAAGATATACGATTGATCCAATCAATCGTAATTATATGGAAATCCATCAGTGGCGTAACTACGGGGGGGGGGCACGATGGGGGGCACGTGCCCCCCAATCAGCTGGCCCAAAAAAAACGGGGAAAAGGAGAAAAAAGAGGGAGAAAGGGAGAGGTAATAGGAAAGAAGAAATTATTATTCATTATAATGTTATATTATATTATAGTTATATTATCTCATATTACATTAAAAATTCGTAACTTTATAAAACATAATTTGCTCAGGGACTATGGCTTCATTGTTCCTGGTGCTCGCATTGTATGTTTAATGGGGTGTTGCAAGAAACTTGCGATTGAACGCAAATCGAACGCAACTCCCAAAATTGAGCGTAAGTCCTCCGATTAAACGCAAATCTGCAATTGAACGCAAGTTACGTTCAATCCTGTTGCAAGAAGAAGTTGCGTTTGATCAATTGAACGTAGATCAAGCGCAAGCTTTGCAATTGATTGCAAATCGAACGTAACTTATGTGAGATTTTGGAGGACACGCAAATTTGCGTTCGATTTACGTTCAATTGATTGTCCATAGGCTTGTGTACTAAAAATTCTGCAAATTTTTTTTTTTTTTGTATTTTGTTTTGAAAACTTGTGTAAATTATGCCATTTTCAACTTTCCATGGGTTTTTTTCAAGAAAAACTTGAAATAATGTTATTTTTAATCTTTATAGGCCTCTTCAGCAATTATGCCATTATTATCACACAATTTCACTACATTCTCTCCTAATATCATTTTAAAGTGTGTCAATCACCAAAAATATTCTGCTCTTGTTATCAGAGGTCATGGAATATTCAAATTGTGATTTCTGAAATAATTTGTATGAAAAAATATTGAAGAAATATTAATTCTCCATAAGCACAAAAAAGCCACTCTTCATTAAAACACTTCATGCACTGGCAAATGCTTATCAATATTTCTGAGGGTTTGCAGTAAATACAACTCAGAATTTGTTTTGCAAGAGCACCAAATTGCTTTAATGCTTTCATTCATAAATATCATAATGAATAACATGCCCAATTAAGTTATTTTAGTTTGATTTTCAAATAAAACATACATTTCAGGAGATTGCTACACTTCAAAATCTGAAGCTCTCTTGTTTCTCTCTCTTTAATCATGAGATTGCATGGTAGATATATATCACACTTGCATACAGGGATGAGGTCGAGGCTGATTCTTCCGAGTCATGAGGCAGCTTGAGAGAACTTCCCATAGATTCTGTACAGTGACTCGGACCAAGGCCAGCAAATGTTGTCTCGAGGTCAGCATTGACTACATCCCTGCTTGGAAATGAAAAGATCCATTGATCTGTGCACAAAAAGAACACTGCTCAAGACATTCATTATTGATGGACCTTTTATTTTTAATTTTCATTGTTTCTTACTCCTGAGGAATTACTTCTGAGATTCATTTATATCAAATAAAAATTCATATCATCTTCAAGTGTTTTACCACTGAATGTCAGCCCACAGTCCTTAATGTTGGCAAGAAGAATCCATAGAAGTCCAGTCAGGAAAGCCAGTCAGGAAAGCCACAAGCTTCTCTGCTTGAAGGAACAAATTTGGTTTCCAGAAGCAGTCTAATTTGAGATGAATATGGAGAGCTCCATGGAGTGAAGTTTTTAAACCAACACACTCATTCTGAAGTCCACTCTAATAAGATGTTACTACAGACAGGAGCAGCTCTGAATTCAGTTCTGATAACCAACCTGTTCGTAAAAAAATAATAATATAGGAAATAATGCAAGCCCATAACCATACATAGCTTGGGTTAGTTCAAATTTTGTCCTTTCAGTGCAAGAACGCCCTTAGCAAAACATTTTTGTGCACCCCATCAGTGCAGAAATGCCCCTATGCCTGCTGGTAAGGGCGTTGTTTGCAACGACAAGATGATATGATAGAGGGATAGTGGCTTACTCCTGAGACCATAATAATTGGCAATTTGCCATGATGTAATCTAAAAAAGTGTGAAAACTTATTGTTTTTCCCCCAAATAAATGAATCATGGAAATTGAAATATGCAATAAATTAAATCAATGACAGCAAAATTCACAATTTCATTCAGTACACATTGGATGAGCACAACAACCACCCCCTCCCCCCCATCAATGGGGGTGTCTTCATTGCTGAGAAGTCCAAGTCAAGATAGAGATTTGTATTTGCCTTTTTCATTTTGCATTATCCTTGGGTTAATGTGTACAGATTTCACCCCCATCCGCATTACGATCATGGTGAATAATTAATAATACAGTTTACATGTAACCTACCATTTGAGAGTTAATAAAATGAATCAATCAGCTGGTTGCAAGAACACACATTGTAGCAGACACATTTATGGTGGTTCGGAGGTTTCTTGTTTATTCCAGATTTCTTTGTCATCATAACTGTAGTAAGCAATTAAAAGCAAAAAGCAAAGAGATAAAACATGTTCATGATATTAATATACAAGTTAAGCTCAGTTGCCAGGGTGTTAATCATTATAGTAGTCCCAGGGTGTTTTGATTAAAGTCACTTCTGGCCTGGGGAGGGGCACTATGGTTCCTCATCCATGGGCGGTGCAATTAAAAAAAATATGAAATCATACCTTTGATTTACTAAAAAAAGCTCGTAATAGAATGCTAAACTTTGGTGTACATATTCCTTTCTAGAGCATTCCTAACAACTTTACTTTAAAAAATCTGGTATAAAAATAAATTCCTTTCTTAACTTCTTAAATGTATTTCTTTTAATTGTTATTTTCAACACAAAGTTCATCAGTGACATTGAATTACTATTGTCAATAAAAAAATTACCCAATTATGAATATTGACTTTTTACATGTAATCATGTTTTTGTCTGACATGTACTTAAATTGCAAATTTGGTCTCAAAAGTTGCGTGAGACTTGAAAGTAAAACGTCAGTCAATGGTGCGGTAATACAATTTTGAGTGGCAGATTTATTCTGAAAAATGTCAAGGGGGACCATATGCCCCCCCCCCGAGTATTGTGCTTGATGTAAAAGGATGTAAAAAAAAATTGATTATGCATTCAATATTAATAATGATGCACCAAATGAGACACCCTTTTACTGTAAGTACCTGGAAAAGCATTGTAATCATCCATTAAATAATTTAAAGTGAAAAAAAAAAATCTGTCATCTATACAGCACCTCATGTGCTTGCATAAAAATCAAGTTAAGACTAGAGTCAGTTACATAGTAGCCCGGGGGGGGGGGTTACTCACAAAATAATGCATATGGGGATGTGCCGCTGGAATGGGTCGCCTTTTTTGAAGAAATCCCTAAACATGGGGTATGGATTTATGCTGGAAAATCCCTAAACATGGCCCAATTTTTAGATACTGGCCTTAAACATAGGTCCATATTCTACTCCAATGTCTTAGGTGCAAATGCAAAATTACCTTACATTTTGGGCGATAACCTTTTTCTTTTTTTTTTTTTGCTTGTCAAGTTTTCCAGGCGAAAATGTGCCCCCCCTTTTGGAAATCCTGGATCCGCCCCTGTAATGAATCCCCAATAATGGGCCCCTTTTTAGCCAAAATGACCTGTAAATATGGGTACGGGTTTCAAACCTTCAGCCGCACACCTTTGTCCAAACCAAATCTAAGTACCTCCCCCCCCCCCGGCATAGTAGACCTACATATTGAATCTAAAAAATAGATGTATTTAGGCTTACATGTATATCTTTTTATATTTACATGTGATGGATATTAAACATGTGACTCATACGGCACATCATTACATATCAACGACACAAATAGACTGCCCTTGCAAAGAACCTCTTGTGCAATCTGCCCGTAAGAAATTTTAAAAAGAGCCCCGGGCGGGCAACTCCCTATTCAATGTTAAAACTTCCCCAAGAATGAGGCAGATGTGGCCAATAGACTCTAAAAAGTAGCCCAATACATGTAGACCCCCTATACTTTTTTTTTTCTTGTCTGGCGAGATATGTGGAGTCTTGAGAACCCCCCCCCCCAAAAAAAAAAAAAAAAAATAAATAAAAATTAAAATGAAATTTTTTTAATCCTCCAAAGACAAAAGTCGAAACAGAAAAATTTTCACTTTATCCCAGGCCAGGCCAAGGAAAGTCCTAAAAAGGGAGGTTAACGTTAGACAGACTCTTAAGAGACAAATGGAGAGGATTTTTTTTTCTTGTTGAAAAAAAAATAGAAGGTAAACTAATGAAATTTTTAAAGTCTTTAATTTCTATTTACTGGATGGCTATTCGCCGTTGAAACCGATATAACTTAAAAATCATTTCCAATATGAACAAAAATTATCTTTAAAGGTCATTTTCGATGTTTCATACATAATTAGAACCTACAGTACATTTACTTGCTTCAGGGTGATTTTTAACAGCACTGCACCGGCAATGACCTGCCGTGTTGTTGATACAACCGTGCATTACCGACACAAAAAGTCAAGTGTGGGACTGGGATTAAAAGTGTGCAGTAGAAAATTTGTTGAAGGTGAAATTTCGACCGGCGATGAAGATACATTTTCCCTCTTTTCAAAATAATTTTTTCCCTGGCATAGGTCTAAAATATATAAATTCTCTGAAAACATACATAATGGAGAAAGAATTTTCTGAAAAATGAATATTTTCTACTTACTCTCTTCCAGGTTCAAGATTGTTGCAAGCCAATATTTTGCTTTTTCGGCTAGTCTTGTGCTGCAGACCCTGTTTACAGCTGCAAATCAGCTGCAACTTGCGTTCAATCGCAAGCCGTTTTCTTGCAACGCAAATTGGCGATTGATTGCTAGTTGCAGTCAATCGGGATCGGCTGCAAAGTTGCAGTCGATTTGCAATCAATTGCAACGTAACTTTCTTGCAACACCCCATAAGAAACATATGTCACTACATAAAACAATAATAATTCGAAGTCCAAATATATTTGGTGTATATTGACTTGAAAACGGGAGGTTTTAGTACAATGTACTAAAACCTCCCGTTTTCAAGTCAATATACACCAAATATATTTCCTCTCACTTCGAATTATTATTGTTTTATGTAGTGGCATAGGTTTCTTTTTCACGACTACTTAAAGTGATTGCCCCATTTTAAGGTCTTGATATAGAACATTTCCTGCCCGAGCTTACATTCACATTAGTGGATTGATGAGATGTGTCTGCTCTACATGAATTCCTAAAATCAGTCCTTAAAATTTCCCTTTTTCTGATCTGAATATCAAAAGTTTTCAGCTTGCGCTTCGCGCTCGCACAATTTGGTTAGTAAACGAAAATACGTATGATCTTCGTGAATACCTACAAACAAGCCTTAAAATGCCCCTCTTCAGGTCTGAATTTCCTAAATTTTCAGCTCGCGCTTCGCACTCGCAATATTTGATAAGTAAGATGCGTATGTTAATCATGATTACAAGACAAGTGCATCATGTGTTTAGATGTTTATAATTCTAACAAAATCAGCATGCGATTAGCACTCGCATTAGATGACTTCTATGGTGAGATATTATGTGTACTCTTACTGGATTCCTTTAAAAAAAATACTCCTTAAAATATCCCTGTTTGGGGTCACTGTATACAAAAATTTCAGCTCGCGCTTCGCGCTTGCATTGTTTAGCGAGACACGTACGTATCATGATTACATGATTGCTGATAATGTCCCTTTTTAGGTCAGAACGTAAAAAAAATTCAGCTCGCGCTTCGCACTCGCATTATGTGATCGGTAAGATATATATCCGTTTAATGGCACTGTCCTTAAAATGTCTCTATTAGGTCAGTATACCTGGCAACTGAGCACGCTTCGCGCGCTCACTAAGTGACTCAAAATGTTTGCTTGTGCCCCCCAATGCCGTGACCCATGGTACGCCACCGAGTTTCATAACTTTCTACAGGAAATTTGCAAAATGTGTTTAGTAAACAAAGGAGAACACACGAAATTGTCAAGTAATCTATTAATTTATAAGTATACATCATATCTAGAATTTTTTTAACATGCATTTTATATGATGACGTTGCTGGCCGTCCATAGTTGCGATTGATCGGATCAATCGCAACTCTTTGTAAGAGGGACCCCTGGTATTTTTTGTATTGTATTAAGTGGAATTACATACGATTATCGTATCACTAATATTTTTATTTCTTTTAAGAGCTATTTTTATTTTCATCAATTTTACTTTTCGTAGAAGAGGCGACTGACGCACACAAATGCACAGGCTCATCCACGCGTCTCTCCATATGCAGTAGATTAAATAAATATTATCCAAAATAATTGCATAAATAAAGTTGGTTATCTTTGACAAGGCCGTATGACTTAAATTGCTATATTCCTCGTCAAGTAGTGACTGAGACGAGATTAACGACCGACTAAGAGAACTGCCTTTAAAGCAGCGCTGATCCATTTATGCATCAAACTTTTATTACCACAAAATAAGACAAATTAATCATAGGCGTAAATATTCATATCTGAATAGTATGCGCCTTAAAACCCAAGATAACAACAACAAGAATAGAATTGACGCGGCCCGAGTGTGGTCTCGCAATCCACGGATTCACATGGCCTTTCGCGAATAGTCTCCCCCGTCGGTAGGCATTTGATATAAATATCAGAACAGACGCAGGGCCATTAAAGGCTATGGTAATCGTAGATTGAAAGTTAGCTTGTGTTGTCATAAACAATCATTACCCTATGAAATGCGTTGCATTATATTTCATTTAATGAAATTTGTTGGTTTGCAGGATCCAACTACTGTTATTATAACAAAACTGCTAAACAGACTTTTATTTGCATATTATTCTCTAGATTCCTTTACCAAAAACAAAATCTTATATGACACATATTAAAACCATGACTTTTGGCACATGAACTCATGGAATAAAAAAGTAAAGCAATGACAAAATAATAAAAAGTGTATGTTAACCAAATTACTTTTATTAATAAATGATAATGCAACATTTATATAGCGCTCTAAGCGCTGAAGCGCTGCGTTATATTACCCCGGCTTTGGCACGGCTACCCTGATCGGACGCTCGAGCATTCCGGGTACCCATTTACTGCATCGGAGACTTTATCCTCTGAGCCACAACGCCTCTACCTTTTGTAATCATATACTATTACTGAATTCAGTTGTCAATAGTATGTTTGAAATAAAGTTGTTTATCTGGTTTTCACAAACATTCGAACATGCATATGAATATTAGGTAATTATTTTGTTCCGCATGGGAATATTAAGTAATTATTGTTAGCATGCAAACTACATGTATACTAAATTCAGTTATGTGTTCGAATGTATATAATTTATTAATCCAACAATTTGATCAAAAACCTTTCTTCCCATAAATGAATCTTGTTATTATTATAACCCATGGTCAGGTGGTATATCTGGGATTTTGATCTCAAGACGGTTAGTAATCAAAATATATATTTTTTAATGATGTTCATTGTTTTTCTCTCAAATAAAATTCATGCAATACAATTCATCAGGAAGGAAACCAATCATACAAATTATGGATTATTGATCGATATTAATAATTTGTTATTAATCAAAGTTAAACCATTAACCGTTAAGCCTCAAACATGCAACCAACACCCGAATGACCAAACCTGCTACGTTATTACCAATGACATAGTACTCGGTCATTTGAGTCGGTTAAGTTGGTGTGACTTCAAAAGCAAATGAGAAACAAGAATGTTCAGTTATTTAACATGTCATGATGAAGAGGGCAGCTTCCATAATTTCTAAACTTCCATTTTTTACTGTGCATAGTACCACTCTGTATACATGTCTGATTTTTTAATGTTATTACGGTACCTAAAATGACAAAATGATAGAAGAAACAACTTGTGTTACTTTACCCAAATTGCTTACTCCATTGACCAATTCGCTCGACTTACTCTTTCCAATGAAAAATAAAATATTTACAACACAATTATAATTGCAAATATTGTTATCATTATTATCATCATTATCATTATTATTATTATCGAATAAGTATCTGGTATTGCAAAATCGGAAAAAAAACTGGCATATTGGACCAGATTTTAATGTTATTTACCGATTTTGCAGTGTTTTTCGACATGAACTCCTCGGAGTAAAATCGTATGAATAACAGAACACTTCAACGAAACAATATATCATAGAACAGAAAAAGATAATGGTGCTAGAGGACGAGCTGTGATTGGATGTCATGATAAAGCAATAATGATTTCTATGCTAAAATCACACTTTCATCGCATTTGTACACGAATAATTTTTTTTTCTTTTGTTGTTGATTTTTTTTTGGAGGGGGATTTTTGGTCTGATATACACTTGCAGAATGCTGCGTTATTTCGGAACCGAGTACCTGGGGGTCGCAAATTTGGTCTCGAAATTTGCACAAGGGTCCTTGTTTGGAATGAACTCTTTCTTAAAATCTTTCTCTGGAATTAGCTCTAAAGATCCCATGACTGGAACAGTCTTTCCCTTAAAACGAATCTCTGAGCTTAGCTGGAATGTTCTTTGGTTAGAATGGCTTCTTCCTCGAAAATGCTCCCTGGAATCGGCTCCGAAGGTACATCGACTGGGCCATCGACAACATTATTTTAAGGCCTCCTGTGCTTTAGCTTCAGTGAGAGTTCAGAACGGAAGGTGCGAGCTCCTCTGGCCTCTCCAGTAATCATATCATAATCATCCATATTTGCTGGTTGCGATTTATCTTCGACATGCTCTGGACCCAACTCCGAAGGTACCTTGAGTGGGTCGTCGAAAGTATCCTTTGGAGGCCTCTTATTTTTCAGCTTTAGGGAGAGTTCGGAACGGAATCGACCTTCTCCGACCTCCCCAGTAGTCATATCATAATCATCCATATTTGCTGTTTTCGATTTATCTTCGACGTGCTTTAGACTAAACTGCGAAGGTACATCGACTGGACCGTCGAAAACATCCTGAACAACATTCGGAGACCTTCTGAACTCTAGCTTCGGAGTGACTTCGGGGCGATAGGTGAGAGCTTCGCCGACCGCCCCAATCCCAATCATCAAACGATAATCATCTTTATTGACTGGTTCTGATTTATCTTCGACGTGCTCTGGACCAAACTCCGAAGGTACATCGAGTGGGCCGTCGACAACATTCTTTTGAGGCCTCCTATACTTTAGCTTCGTAGAGAGTTCAGAACGGAAGTTCTGAGTTCCTCCGACCTTCCCAGTCATATTATAATAATTATTTGCTGGTTCCGATTTACCTTCGACGTGGTTTAGACACAACTCCGAAGGTGCATCTGGACCATCGACAACATTCATTGAAGAGCTCTTATGCATTAGATTCAGAGAGAGTTCAGAACGGAACCTGCGAGCTTCTTCGACTTCCGATGTCATCATATCACGATCATCTATATATACGGGTTCCGTTTTATTTTCAGCATTCTCCAGACCCGACTCCGTAAATGCCTCCACTGACATGAATGGGTAGTCGACAACATCTTCAACGAACCCTGTAGGCCGCATGAACTCCAGCTTCCGGGTGGCTTCGGGATCGTAGTTGAAAGTTTCTCCGACCTCCCCAATCATAATACGATAATCATCCACTTGGACTGGTTCCGATTTGTCTTTGACATGCTCTAAACCCGACTCCGGAGATACCTTGGCTTGGTCGTCGAAATCATCCTTAACAAACTTTGGAAGCCTCATGATCTTCGGGACTTCGGGATAGTAACTGAGAGCATCTTCGAACTCCTTGATCATCATACGACAGTTATTCACATCGACATCAATAACTGGGTAATCAAGTTGAATGAGATTGTTGACTTCACTTATCATACCAGAAATCTCGTTAAAGATGTCATCCATATTAAAGTATTGTATCTTGAATTTGCCAACAGTCTCCCATATCGCTTCAAGCATATCTTCGATGACTTCAAGGTTTTTTCTGACGTTGAACCTGAGTGAAAAGAATTGAGAAGAATATGATAATCGAATAGAAAATTCTTAGTGTATGTCTCATTTAAATTTGGTGTACGATCATCGTACCGCAGCGTAGCCATGGTAAGATATGTACGATTTCCAGAAGCCCCTTTATGGTTTTGTATCTGGACCTCTGTGATGATTATAACACCCCAAGGGAAAAAAAAGAAACGAAAAAGAAAAAGAAAAAAATAAATGAAAATAATGATAAATAAATACAAATCGTACGATTGCTGTAAATAATGTAAATACAAAAATGAAATATATAGCACGTAGCCAGTTACGATGTCACCCCCCGGCAAATCGTAAACTGATCAGGGGGCCGTTTCATAAAGCTGTTCGTAAGTTAAGAGTGACTTTAAGAACGACTCGTGATCTTTTCTTGTGGTAAATGGTATATTACAAAACGTTCATTGGCGATGGTTTGGCGCGTAAAAAAGGATCACCAGTCGTTCTTAAAGTCGCCCATAACTTACGAACAGCTTTATGAAACTCACACCTGATTCACTGTACGATGATCGTAGCAAATGTTAACTTAACTATGACTATACCATCAGAGTAAACATGGCAAAGCCTTCAAATGAACACATAAAAAAACTTGTTCATGGATACCAGATGGGTGGCATTTAATGTTATTTTCTGACTTCGTCATAATTACAAAAATTAGTCAGGGCTCCGTTTTTATATTATTGAAATTTTGGTATATGACCATGATGACTGGCTAAAATTATTATTTATTTTAATTAAATTATGCATTTTTTTTTCAATCTGCACGCAGTTCGTAAATACAATATGTTTCTGGATGTATAAGGATCAACATATCAAATGAACCAACCTTTTAAAATCAGATGACTATTTCATTTACTATTCTCTTTGCAAATAAGTTCCATTGTTCAAGAAGAGAATATGTTACGCATTGATAGATGAATAAAAACTTGAAATAGTGAGCCAATAGAGTCAGGAAGATTTACTTTATCATGAATATCAAAGTAAGATTGATAAATTTACATGTAAGTCAGTCAGTCTCGAGTCTATATGTGGAATTCCTAAACATCTTCCAACATTATTTACATTTTGAAATTGTAATCACAATCCCTGAAAGGTTCTCTGAACCTCCGCTCAGTTAGTTGACCGGTCCAGAACACATAGTAGGTGAGTGGTGACGATGAACATTGTGCATGGTCGGGCCGAATTTTAACCGGTTCAAAATCCGGCAGGCCATCAGAAAGACCCTTCCCCCATCCCTCCCTGTCGTACCATGATTGTTTGGTCGCACCATGGACCTACTTCTTGGCTGGAAAGATGTGTATAAGACCATGTAGTAGGTCCATGATAAAACTTACTTGACCGTGATGAAATCTTCGCGGAGTTGACGGAGATCTTCAATTCCGATCGAATCTTCCCTGTCTTCTGGTATCTCTGTCTGCGATGCGTTATATCGCTCTAATAACTTCTTTATCACTTTCTGCGATATGAAAAAAGCACGATAGACATAACATTTAACTTCCGGGCGATCCTTTTTTATGATAATACTTTTAAATCGCCTATTTTTTTAAATCGATAATTGCATTATTAATTACCTGCAGTGTAAACATGGTATAGTATTTGACTTTGATGTAGGTGATTGCAAAATGCGATCAAAATTTTTTTACAGCATGGCTTCTTGATATGTCACAGTTTTTTTTTTAATTCGACTAATGCAAAAACATTGTATGGATTGTATTTAATAAAGCAAATCGCATACCGGATCCGGATTTGATCCGGAAACTATGCCAGATAACAACTTGGAACAAACGGACATGAACGGATGATCTGCCATCTTGGGAGTGTTTCATCAACATTTGCGTCCGAAAAGTTGTCATAAGTATCCGACAACTTTCCTGGATTTTGATTGGCTGAGGAGCACTGATACTATCAAAGGTGGCACTATGATTTTTAGGGAGGCAAAATAACATATATATGTACATACATTTTTTTTTGGGGGGGGGAGGGGGGAAGCCGGACAAAATATGATTTGCCTGTTTTACAAAATTGAGGTTCAATCCCTCCTGTTCCCACTATTTTAGTGACTTATATTGTGCAGAAATCGAGCATGCAGCATTGGTGCATGCCAAAGGTTCCTTCGATTACTCCGACTGCATCAGGAAGCTCCTTTAAACACTGGTACAACTGACATGACTGATGGTGGCCTCTGATTTTTGCAGCAATTTAGATATACTTTATTATGCTCTATCGCAAATCGTTGTCTAAAAATGGGGGAAAAACTAATAGAAAATAAACCCTCAACACATACCTTTGCGCTGAGATCCTTTTTAGGTTTCTTGTCGTGCTCCTAAAAACATGATGGATAAAATGGTAGGGAGAGGTTAGCACTTTTTTATGATAAGAATCAATAGCTTTCATATTAAGAAAATTTGGAAGAGTTAATGCGTTGCATCATAATATTTACAACATATAAGGATCAAGGGATGTATTACTATACAATCACATGTCAAATCCTAAGTATATAAAACGTGCCCCATTTATGTATGCTACTAGTAAAGGGGGGGGGGTCTTTAAATTTCCCAGTGTGTAGGCCTTGTCTAAGCAAGTCCAATGGCCTAATCATAAAGAACATTGAATGGACTTTCATTTGCATAAAAAAGGAAAACAGGTTCTTTGTGCGCGCCTTTTCAAGAGCTGCTTTTTTCGCGTACATATTTTTTTGGGGTCCCGAAATTTTCGTGGGTTGATGAATTCGCGATTGGAAGATATACCAAACACTTCCACAGCATTTCAGAGCAGCAAAATAGTGCAAAAATATGCTCCTTAAAACCCCTATGCTGACGTGTATTTTGTACGTAGATTGTCCATGTAAATGAACAGTTATAAAAGTGCGAAAATAGTGGCTTAAATTTCATATTTTTGTACCGTTAAATCTTAAAAATCTATCATGTCACAGTTTGATATGTAAGGGTGATCTTACATTTATATGATTATAGTTAAGTTGTGTTTTCATTCATTTTCGAATAGTTGGTTTAAGTGAAAATGTAGAATTTTGTGAAATTTGCGGCCGTTTTGCAAATCGCGAAATTCGCTAAAATAAAATTACAAAAATTCCAAAATTTCGTATTTACACTATGCGAGAGATTTGTCCCCATCGATCCCCCTCTCTCCCTCTTAACCCCCCACTCTCTCTCATTTATGCCCCCTTTTGTCTACTGTTTATCCCTCTCTTTTAAGGACAAATTTACCTTGGACTGTCTTTGCTTCGTCTGTGTACATCCTGTACAAAACAAACAACACTTCTTGAAGAGTCGGATAATGAACCCGGTTGTCGGTACGAGGTTGAATGGAGGTGGTAGAACGATATCGGTTCGGATAAACCTAAGCCACATCTTTGTTCGCCCGAACTTCCACTCGGTATCCGAATTTTCCTTATTGAGAATAATGGCACGACGAGAGATATTATACATCATTCATTCTGTCATGATGCTGATAGAGGCTTCTATAACGGCTTATCTGATAGAACGGTTCTTGGTGGAAATGGTGGAAATATGAGCTGCTGCAAATATCACAGTGCCACAGAGGATGTTCATAGTATGGGTTCCATGACATTTGCTCCGGCGACAATTGCTCCGATGGAAAATCTACACGACTGTTAAACCAAATGTGACACCTAACCTCAAAAGCTATATAAACCCTAATCCTAATCTTTACATTATTCTGCAACGAGAACTCTACAGCAATCCTAACTCTAAGTCGATGCCCTCTGAGATATCAAGACCGGGGCAAATGTCACAGAGGCAAATGTCGTGTCACCGTAGTGTTAACATGTATTTCTATCCGGACTATTTGAACATGTGATTCACAATATTAGAATGCTACAACTCATCAATATAATGTTAATTTCGCACGGCGGATACCGCCAGTTTGTTCAGATTATGGTGGACTATGTGAATAATACGAGATACAATAATGTTAGCATTAGAAAAGTGTGAAGATGACGTCATATCATGTTCCACACTTCATACACACGGTGGGGCATTGTGTTCGTTTCAGTAGAGAAATAGGTCTGTTTTGTTGTATTATATCTAAAAATAGTATAATGGTGCATATTTATAGTTAAAACGTTTAGTTATGTAAGGAACAGCACTCCGAGTTCATAATCAAATTTAATATCCTATTAGTTCGCCCTCTTGTATGTTTAATATTGAGAACCGTCTCGATCCACAAACCTGAACTGCTGTAAGTCTCGATACAAGCATGGCGATAAGCGTGTTGACAAGGACTAAAGCTCCAACATAGAAAAGGCCAATACACATGATGTGGAAAACATTGACCGTGGTAATTTGCTTGTCTACAAAAACCCCCTTGATGAGTCCATTAAAGGCCCACCACAGATTCAGCAATGTAAGCGAGAAACTGCAATTGTGAAAGAAACATGAACCTAGTGACATCTAAGAAGCAATACCATAACTTGACAAGGGTTTATACAACCCGTTATATCAAATTCAATCAATACGATATATTAGATGCGTCAAATGAAAAAAAAATCGGGAGTGACATATCCGGTATAAGCTAACGCCAAATAAACACTGACGGGTAATGTTCAAAATTTTTAGAGTTTGATTAGCAAATTTTTTTTCATTGGGTTTGTTAATTGCACAAAATGATGACTAAAAATATTCTATGTGAGCGGGTGTAAAATGATTTATCTCTTGATATAATTTTTGAAGGTACAACATAATACTTTTCATTTTTATTAGAAAAGAAAATTTCGTTGATTTTTTTTTAACTTCACGCGATACATGGAAATATGCTCGCATCATGACGCCGCAAATAAAAAAAATATAATAATGTTTTTAATCTTTGATGGATTATTCGCAAGCTTTCACACATATTTATTTTTTATTATTTTCTAATTATATTTTTACAACGAACTTTTTGTCAGGGTAATTGGGTGAACTTCCCTTTTGCATTTCATTTAATAAAATAAAGTTTAAAACGTGTGAACGTCATCCCTGTGTTTCTGACTTACGAGCCAATTGTAATGTGAAACACAGTTAAGCCTATATCATACTCTGGAAACTTCCCACTTACTTCCTATACCTCTGTTCGTGCAATTCACACTCCAAGCCAGAGCATTCTTCTGCACCAATTAGTATCTGTGTTTGAAAATATAACATTCCATAATATCAATCACATCTTATGATATCACAATTCTTCACCTCCTCATTATATTATTTTTCAGTCTGTTATCTTCTTTTCCTCTTCTTCTTTATTGTTTCCATTTTAAGATTATTTTTCTGTCACCCTAGTCCTAGTCTTTTTAGATATTATAGATATCATTACTAGTATTATAGTTATTATGAATATATTTATTGATTTATATAATAAGACAAAAAAAGTTGATAATGATAATAATAATGATGACAGTACTATAACTAGTAGTACTGCCATTTTCATCTTTAGAAGCAGTAGGGGTAGAAGTATATAGCATGGGTCCATGGTAGTAGTATTATCATCATTATCACTATTATTACTGTGTTTATTGTTATTATTTTGTAACAGTGCTTATCAATTTTCGTCTGCGCAGAACATAGAGGGCGCTGACACATTCTTTCCCCTTTTCATTTATTTCAGTTTCTTTCTGTATTTCATAACATCATGATTCTCGAGAAAAAAAGTAGTTCCTCATCTGTCCTGAGGGTGGTCGATTCGAAACAAACCAAGAGAAGATAAACGAACGTAGAGGGCGTCAACGCCATATTGTCTTTTTTTCATTATTTAATTTCTTTCTTTTATGTCATTGTAATACAAAATAAGGAGAAAGTAGTTTCTTATTACCTGAGGATGATAGATACGAGACAATCCAACAGCGCATGAGAAATGAAAGATAACGTAGATCGTCATAAATTTGAAAATAACACCCACGGCGCCTAGCGTTGATTCCCACACAACGTAGAGGTCGTGGAAAGTGATGATGGCCGTGTAGAAGGCGTGTATCACAACCAAAAGAATCACGAATGCTGAGGAAAAAAAGTGTATATTTTTGTTTTATTATTTGCCTTGCTCAAAGTCATTATTTTGTATTTAATTGTACTTAACGAATGTAACAAAATACAGAAACAATTGCAAAGTTTGTGAATGACTTTACTTACCAAACAAGGTATACGCGATGACATTTGGATCATTCCAGGCAAGTGATGCAAGTCCACCGTTGATAGTATCATTGGATGGATTCAGATCTGACGTCATAGTGGCGCCAATCACCATCGCAGCTCTTTCATTGTGACGTAAACGTGCGCGATCTATGTAAACTTTCTACATGTAAAAAATGCGAGGATATGATTTTTTTTACTACAATCACGATACAGCATATCAGGTACATAATGTAAAATCAATTCCGTGAACTTGTGATTTTTAGATTTTGCATTTTGCGCAGAGTAAAAATATTTGTCTACTCATCTAGTTCTAAAATGGTAGGCCTATCCTCTATTACCACTTTTTACGACTACTTCTCGTAAAGAGTACTAGTAACTATCATAATATCTGTCATAATAATAATCTGAACAGGTGATTGGTCTAAACACCGACATGTGACCAAAGATAATTCCAACCAATGTCGCAAAATTGACATCTGACGTCACAACCCGGGAAGATTACACTGGGCCGTGACGTCAGACGTAAATAGTTGAAAAAAACTATTTACTGATATGGGCGGGGCTTAGACCAAACACAACGTGCACGTGCAATGCGCGCTTACGACAGTGATCAAGGGGATGAAAATCATGAATCATTATCAAAGTTAATCAATGAATTAAAAAAATATCTCTCAAAGATTTTTATTCATTTAATTAGACCTACATTCCTATCTGATGTATTCAATTCCGATGACGGATATAAACCACATATATACGACCTTGGATCGGAGGTTTGGTGAAAGTATGATCCCCTCCTTTGGCCGCCGTATACATATTTGTTTACTCGTAACTTACTCATAGGCGGATCAAGGGGGGGGCGAGGGGCCCGGGCCCCCCTATTGGCGGAGCAAAAAAAGAAAAAAAAAGGAAGAAAGGAAAAAAAAAAGGGAGGAAAGAGAGGGAAAAAAAGCAGAGGAGGAAAACGAAGAATAAAATAAGATGAGGGGAAGACTTGGAAAATAAAAATAATCTTTCATGAAACTATATAAAAGTTTCGCTCGTGCTTCGCGCTCGCATTACCTGTTAGGTGATTTTCATATCTTGTTAAATATGGAGTTTAAATATCAAGTTTGGAAGTCAATATACAAAACATATTTTATCTTGGAAATCGAACTTTCATTATTTTGTGTGATTTACAAAATGATGTTTAAAAAGTGTTCTGTAAAAATGTCAGTTTAATGGTCTGAATATTAACATTTTCTGCTCACGCTGCGCGCTCGCAAATTTTGATTTATAAGGTACCTATTATTCTCGTGTATTCCATACAGTTTTCAAAATATCCCTTTTCAGCTCTGATTATCAAAACGTATCAGCTAGCACTGCGCGCTCGCATTGATTGGCGAGTTATGTATTATGAATAAAGTAGGAATGAAAACTATGAATGAAAACGATGGAAATCAAAATATCACCATACGCATTTAGTAGGACTCTCTTGCTATTTTACTAAACAAATCAACAAACTATTACCGTGAGATCGCCTGTGAAGCTCAAGATCAGTCCTATGTATAATACGATGAGAATGGCCCACTCTATTATATTCATGGTGTAATTCAAAAAGTCTCTGATCCCGAATTCCATTATCTCACAAATGTGCTTCCAAGAAAGCCCTGGAAATTAAACAAATTTGTAATCCACAGATAAATAATTACAGTAAGCTAAAAAGGGGGGTAATGACAGCTATCCACATTTGTAAAGAAGCAAACACAAACTAGGAGCCACCTCAAGTACCCAACTACTCATGTCTGGCCAGGTTTCTAACCCATAGTGCATCATTCTCAGCAGTGTAGTCTTGCAATATAAACCAACTTGAGTGGTAACTCACTAATTCACTATTCATTACATTATGCCTCAATAATTTTGTTACTGAGTATCTATAAACAAGGACTTTTCCTGTAGACAAATTTTAGTTTCTCTGATAATTATTATTCTCTGACTCTGAATTGTCAATGGTTATGTGAAAGGTTGACTAGCTATTATGCACACAGTCAATAGCAGACCACACACGGTTTGCAACCCCTTTAAAGAAAATGCTCGATATTGTCTGTCGAGTTTGCGCCCAAAATAGAGGCTGGCAACCGATTTCTAATCAATTGCGATAATCAAAAATGTATTACATTGATGAATTAAATTCTGATATGCGTTTTGATTTTCTTCAGCACACATTGAAACAATTGCTCATTTAGGAATACACCTTTACTCGTCAGTTTTTGATGATCTTGAAAAATACGCCCTTAACAGTATTTTTTCTTCCTTTTAAAGAATTTATATTTGGCATTTTTATTATCATTTTACCCTATCAACTAGATGTTTCAAAGACTATATATCACTTTTTGTAAATTCAAAAGAAATTAAGATATCAGACTGAGATGGGACGAACTACACTCTAAAAAATGTTGGGCAACATACGGTCCACACAACAATTGGTTAAAACTTTATCCAATTCTGGGTAGTTTTCAACCAATACTGTGTAGTTTTCACCCAAAGCACACATTATTGGTGTAAAACTACCCAGAATTGGATAAAGTTTTAACCAATTGTTGTGTGGACCGTATGTTGCCCAACATTTTTTAGAGTGTAGGCACATACCAAAATTAAGTTGAATATAAACCATGATCGGGTCACATCGAGCTTATCTAAAATTTGTATTCTGTACATGCATAACATGCATAATTATTTAATGAAATGCATCGTATACAATTTGCATTTGCTTATAATGTTTAATGTGCAGCAAAATTGAAGCTTTTTTTTGAAGTTTGACGTTTTTATTTATATATTCTCGACAAGTTGTAAAGGGAATCGGTTATCTTTTCTTTTAAGAATGTATTTTAATGATATTGTTAAATTGAGCGGGTTCTTAGTCAAAATAAGTTTGTGTTAACTTTAGATAATAGTACATAATGAATTTGAATTTATTAACAAACTTCATTCATTTGGCATGAACATTTTGTTTTGAAATATATACAATGATAACATAAACAAAAACATTTAAACTGTATGCCGTATAAATCAGTAATACATCAATACATAGATTTCCAATTATTATACAGATATACATCTATATACAAAGAGAAATGACAATATAGCATAATGCAATATACATACGTTATCTATTCATCGAATACAGAATAAATGTATAATGTTAGAGATATATATTTGGTGATGGTGGCTTTGGTGGATTTTAGATCTGTAATAATGTACAGCTGTTGTAAGCATGTTTGCTTCTTCATATTTCTGTAAAATGAATGAATTGTTTTTCGTGTTTGATTTTGGATAACATCTTTCTATGAAAGAAAAAAAGTTTGATATAAAGTTATCGGTCACCACTAAAGAAGCAAGTTTTGAGAAAAAAAAGTAACAATAAAAAAGTGGGGAAATGGATCTCTCATCCCCCGGACGCGAAATTATTTTCCCCACAAGAGTTATGGACCCCAAAGAATATTCATGACTTGCGTCTTCGCCGGGAATAAGAGTACGCAAACGCGTGGACGTTACTTTTCAAAATTGTGGTCGTTGTGGGTGGTTCGCGTTAGGGTCCACCAAAGTGTTTGTATTTATTTGCAAAATGGCTCTAAGGCTGCGTTTATGCGACCTCAAGCCAGAATCATGATTTGAATCATGATTTGAATCATGATTCAAAACACAAACATGAATCACAATTTCACAGAATCAGCGTTTAGACGACCTTCATTCCAATGCTGTTTCTCCTCAGATTCGGGCCAATCCAGTGCGCATCACTAGTGCGCAGTTTGACAAAGGAAGTTTTTCGCACGTGTTTCGGCTCTCGAAATATCTTTTGCTTCCAGAATTCAGTCTATACCTCATTTTGTTTACTTCTATCATATAGGGTCCATATGCTTCTATTCATTTTGTTAGTTTATCCAAAATGGCGTTCGGAAGTGAATTTCAGCGTAGATCCAATTTAATATTGATACTGTATACTCAACAACAACTGAGATCATTGTCTGTCCAGTTGATTCATTTACTAGAACTTGAAGTTGAAGACATGACCAAAAAAATGAAAAGTAGTGGATGATGCGATGACCAACACAGAACTTGAACATGACAAGAAATGCATGCGTAGTACATAATCATGTACATACAATGAGCATATAGCTTGGCAAGAGTCAAACCATAAGTAGCCCGACACAACAGTGAGGTCATAGAATCATGATTGTAATCACGATATCGTTTATTCGAACATTTTTGTACGTGATTCTGCAGAAACGTCTTTCCAAACGCCTCTTTTTTCGTGTTTCATGTTTGTGATTCTAATCATGATTATATTCAATTTCGACTAAACGCAATCGTGATTCTGCAGAATCATGATTTGAATCATGATTCAGATCATGATTCTAGGGTAAAATAGTGGCGAATAAACGCACCCTAAAAGAAAATGCGTAAAAGTGCTGAGAAATGAGCAAAATAAGCACATAAATCAATCAAATGACGGATATTTTTCGAAGCAATATTAATACACTGTCCCACATATGTTTTTCTGTGTTAGTGATCATCAGAATTATCGATTTTGAGCGAAGATTTCATTATTTTACAAAGATAAGTTTACATTAATAGGTACCAGATCTAGATTTATATTTTGACAAATAGCCTTAATTTAAAGGACTTTCTCAAGAAATAGACAGTTTACTGCAACTAGATCTACTGTATTTTACCTTTAACCAGTTCTAAGTTAACCATGGCATTATTCGGCTGCAGGCATTAGACATGTCCAGATTTGAGATAACTGCCAGCCTAGCCACGCGCATGCGTACTCTTATTCAGAAGAATCAAGTCATGCATATTCATATTGGCGTCCGGATCTCTTGTGGGAAAGATAATTCCACCCCCCTGGAAATTACGCTTACTTACCTAGGCAGAATACTGCAATAATTGGGACCATAATATCAAGCGTCCTTTGGTCGTGAATGAAACATACAATCGCACAGCAGGTAAAGAAAGCAAGATCAGAGCCAAAGAATATACACAACTTGATATGCCTATACACAGAAAGAAAATAAATCTTTCATTGCTCGAAAAAACAGATGAATAAAAAGTTTAAAAAATGTGTAAACTGAAATATCCAATCTTAAGACTATTTGTCTATATAGTGCATTATGACAGCGCATATCACCGGGAACTAGAAGTCGGATTATTTGAAACCCGGATTCAAATTTTGATGCTAGGTCGGCTTGTACGTTCGGTAAACGGATTTTAATTTTCAATACACGATTTCTCTCCCGATTGTTCCCGAATTTTGACAATATCTCCATTCCAGCTTTAGTTCTTGTTAATTCCGTAGCTTCTGAATGTGGAAGGCTTTTCCAGCTATGAATTTCGACCAACACAGAAGATTCACTACTTATCATCAAATGAAAATTGAATACTTACGGTATTGAGAGGAAAGTCTTTAATCGTGGATGCTGCACGAGGATATAAGCAAGACAGATGACCGGATATCCGAACATTGTAAGTAGACTCAGGACCGGGAACATCATCGAATTAATGTCAAGGCCTTGATAAAAGTTGATTGACATGATCTTCTGGGTGTACGCATGCGCTACGAACTTAGAAGAAAGAGACAATTTATATATATATATATACATGTTTAAACCGTGAAAAAATATGGGCCTATCGGAAAAGTAATTTGTTCTGCTTCAGAATCAGAATCGTCTTTATGTAAAGACATTGACGAAAAGTAATATTTTACTGAAAAAAACATGCATCCTGAGTGTTCAGAATATGTGACACGTTGGACTTGAGAAATAGAAATAAATCTTTGCTATTGGGTAACTTTGGACACTATGGAATCATATCATGCCATTTGGTAAAAATATCGTTCTGCTAAACATGCTGAAGGAAAGGTTGACCTTATTCTTTTATTACGGACCATAAAGGTGTGAACAGTTACGTGCGATACCCTAACGTCTCTTGGAAAAACGAAGAAAGACAATCCCCGGGAACCATTGGCGGCGGAGCAGAGGATTATCTTTTGTGTTGGGGGGGGGGGGGCGGGGGACGCAACAATAGAGATATATTGTTGCGTCCCCCCCAAACACAAAAGATAATCCTCTGCTCCGCCGCCACTGCCGGGAACGATTTCTTTACTAGGGGTGCTGAAATAAAAAGTTTCATTGTATAAAACGAACGTCATTTTGGTCAGGAGAAATTTGACAAGCAAAACACAAAAATGGTTTCACTACAAAAAGTACGTCATTTTGGTTACATTTTCCCAAACCTACCACAATTCCAGGGTTGTTGCCTATGGGGAATAATACACGCAGCACCCCTAGAATAATCTTGGGGTGCTTCAGCATCCCCAGCGTCCCCGCTTCCCAGGGCCATGAATCAGGGAATTATTTATACACGAAGAGTCCGATAATGTAATCGTGCACTTCTACCCTTCGTTAACATGGTTAAATCCATTTATCTTGCGAAGTGATGGACCTTACATTGACAAATCATGAGGAAATCAATGAATGAATCACTTGAAGAGATATAGGCCTACGTAAGAAATTGACAAATAGAAAGAGGAATACATGCGGGCAATCACAAACAAAGAGAGAGAGAGAGAGAGAGGGGGAGAGAGAGAGAGAGAAGGGAGAAGGGGTTTATAAACCCATTACATTAGTAATCAATGGAAGAAACTTCAATATTGATTCCAGTGAAGGAATATGAAGAGGATTATTGTAGAAGGAAACTCACAGCTTTCTGTTGAAAATCGACGGCCCTCTCCACCTGCGCAACTGCATGAATTACTTCCGGGTTATCACTCTGCCTGAACAGTGTTGTAAGCTGAAATAAAAAAAATAGAAGGCATCATCGTTTTGTAAACTAATTTACATTCCTCACACTCATGACTGTAGGCATTTTTTTTCT